>NW_027279833.1:102500-393038 GCF_046629955.1 Centroberyx affinis | reverse complement strand
ATTATTATTTAAAAAATAATTTAATTAGTAGGGTTATGGTTTCGTGGCGGCATTGTCGGAGCATGCAAAGTCATCCAAATTAGCTGGAGACTTTGATGCTTATTTGATGTTACTAATCATGTCATTTCCCATCCACCCTCAGGAATCAGGGGGTGGTGAGGTTCAGAGGGGTCGGGGTGTGCGTGTGTGTGGTGTGTGTGTGTGTGTGTGTGTGTGGGGGGGGGGGTTGCTATGTGCCCGGGTTGCTGCCGACGCTCCGGCGATCCTGTCAAACAGTGTCGGCTCTCACCCACTACTAATGTGCCACTGTTGGCCCACAAGGCTACTGCTCCACTTAAAGGAGGCAGAGAGAGAGAGAGAGAGAGAGAGAGAGAGAGAGAGAGAGAGAGAGAGAGAGAGAGAGAGAGAGAGAGAGAGAGAGAGAGAGAGAGAGAAAGAGAGAGAGAGGCCGAGTAATGCTGGGGGGGCTGTACAAAACAAAACAAAAAAAAACGATCAAAACAGAATCAGAACAGCCGGAAAAAAATTTGATTTGCTGCCAAAAATATTGCTCGCCTGGCCTATTTAATTTCCTTTGCTACGCTGGGAGACTTATTGCTTGTCGCATTAGTCACCGTGAGGCGATCAATCGTAAGTCATTGTGTAGTGATCAATCAAATTCTCTCGTCATTCATTCATTCACGCCGAGGTAAGGGTGTGTGTGTGTGTGTATCTGTGTGTGTCAAAGAGCGGGTGCATGTGTGCGCGCATGGGTACATCTATGTGTGTTTGTGTGTATGTGTGTGTGTGTGAGAGGAGGGGGGTGTCTGTTATGTGATGACATCATCCTGGTCTGAGGCATTACCTCACCACCCTAATCACCCCACCCCACCCCACCCCCATCTCTTTTCTCTTTACCCCCCCCCCCCCCCAGCATGACTCACTCCACATTGGTACTGACACCCTCTATCCATCCAATGCACCCCCACCCCCCAACACACACACACACACACACACCCTCCAACCCCCCCAACCCCCCCAACCCCCCCCCAGCAACTCATGGCTTTTTGAAGTGATGGCTTCTGTTTCTGCAGACAACGCTGTTTGTGGCTCTGCTGTCCCTCCTTTCTCTTAAAAAAAAAAAAAAAAAAAAAGACACACACACACACACACACACACACACACACACACACACTCCACAAGCTACAGCAGGTGACTGGCTGCTTCCTCCCCGGCGTGTCGAAGCCAGCCAATGGCACGGCGGCAGACTCCCCCCAGCCTCTAATCACCGAGCAGACTGGTGTCTGAGGGACCCGGCGAGCGCCAATCAAACCGTCTGGTTGCTAAGCGCTCAGGGTAGGGAGGGGGAAGAGAGGGGGGGGTAAGAGCCAATGGCACGGCCTTGACCCCCCCCTTCCCTCCTTCCTCAGACAGGCATTCCAGGTTACAGAGGGCAGAGCGGGCAAGGCTGGCTGTAAGCTCATATACATTAATATTAACACACACATGCAACATACACACACACACTCAGCAGCACACACACACACACACTGGATCATAACAAATGACGTCACAGCGAGTCACTGGGTTCAGCGCTGACAGGCATCTCTCCTCGTTACGCTCCGTCAGCTAAATGAAAGCCAACAGGTGAAAACGCGCAGATAGAGGGAGTCCAACACACACACACACACACACACACACACACACACACACACACAGCATCCCTCTGTCACTATAGCAGACTGGGAGATGATGGGAGGACGCAATGTGTGTGTTTGTGCATGTACTTCTTCTGTAGAGAAATACAACCATGTGTTTATGTATCCATGTACTTCAATATTTACGAGGACCCAGTGTCCCAACAATGATGAAAAGAGGTTAAAAAAAAAAAAATAGATAAATAAATAAAAGTAAATCTAAAATCTTCAAAAGCATAGCAAAGCTGTACTTTTCACTGTCTGTGAAAATCTCGTATCTCTAAAATGTCACTTTTTAAGGAGATAAGAAGAGTTTCTGAAGAGCAACCAGTCATGTAGTCATGAGTAGGGATGAGAGGATATAAGATTTTATCTTTTATCGCGATAAAAACACTCAAGATAATTTTATCTTGGTGAATTTCCATTATCGGGATAAGCGTGAATATCCTCACATGAGCGTGAATATCCTCAAAACAAGTTATTAATTTACTGTGCATTTACAACACATAACTAATTGAACCATGTGAATGCTTGGATATCAGGTTGATAGGTAGATTATTTTTATTAATGGATTTTTTTCTCTCATTGTGATTACCTGCTGGGTGTTGGCGAGAGTCTGAATCTGTCCTATGATGCAATAAAAATATTTGTTTCTTAACTAAATGTAAGGTAAAGTGATTCCAGTATGTTTTAGTACCATTTTAAGAGTTTTAAGCATATTTTGATGATTATCGGGATAATATTGTGAATCGCAATTATTTTGGCCAGGATAATCGTGAGATAAAATTTTCATATCGTCCCATGCCTAGTCATGAGTGACTTTGTCTCTCTCTTTCTTTCTTTCCTTGTTTTCTTTTCTTATACCAGGCTATGTTCTTTCTTTTTTTAGTACTATCTGTCTTATGTTGACAATGTTCTTTTGTGTGTGTATTCTATCTCTGTTGTATTGTATATCTGTTTTTAACAGTGCTTTTAAAGCCCATCTAGGGACAAACATGTAAGGGACAATGCCTGACTTTTGAACTCCGCGGAGGCAACCGTCGTCCATTAATTCCTGATAATGGACACCTCGAAGGGCATTATCCCGCTTGTACCATGGTCACTTGCCAAAGAAAAAAAAAATAAGACCATTAATTTATATTTTCATGTGTTTTGTAATCAAAATCTAAAGTTTTTCATAAGCCATAACTCAGTTTCCCTGGTAACACGTAAGGGGTTTGACTAATACCTGGAACAATCATTACCATCCCATAAGGTTCTTATGCAATGGAAACGTTGTTCACTACTCCAGTAAATAGGACGAACCTTAGATACGACTTGGCAGCAGGAGATATTTCTAGTCCGCTCAGCTCATAGAACCCTTTGGCTCAGCTATGAGCCAGAAAGCTAACGTTATGCTAGCAACATTCAAAGTCAATAACATTGCATACGGTTGACAAACAGTAAATATAATTTGACAGTATGTTTAACAACAAGACTAGCTAGCTATCCAGCCATGTCATTGTCCCCAAATCAATATCAAGATTTTCACGAATAAATGAGATAGGCCATGTGTACTGTCGGCCGCAGCCTGAAGTAGCGAGTTGAATAGCGAATGGGATGTGAGACGATTGCTTACCGTATGTGATGCAAAGTATCAGTCAGTTCAGAGGGGCAGTGTACTTGCAGCTTGTGTGTTACAGTCGCCATCCTGTGGTGTTCAGAGGATGAAGCACTGTGCTATGTTTACTCATTTTAGATACAGGCTGATGCTACGTAGCCAGCGCATTCCTTTAGAACGGTGAACAGACAGTTTCACTGGAACTACTTAGTAGGTGTCCATTATCAGGAATTAATGGACACCCTGCAGCCAATCAGAAACGAGTATTCACCCAGACCATGGTATAATGTAAATTAACTTAGGCTATAAATGTTATGATATGTGACATCAGACTATTTTCGTTTAAATGTTCTATGTCTATGTATCTGTCTCTATTCAAATAAACATTGAAATGAAACAACCTTATATTGAGCTTGATGAAAACGCCTTGTTGGTAACATCATATGGGCTTTGAAATGGTTTCAAAAGCCGAAGAGTTCGGAGAACCTTCTCAACCCATAGAGAACCATATAGTCCAATTGAAGTGAACACTTCAGAGTTCTCGGTTCTCGAGATATGCGACGGACACACACACATACAGACAGAGATTCCTTGCTTTATAGTATGATGGGGCTGGATCTTCATAGGCAAGGTCAAATTTAGATCCTGAAGCAGCCAGCTGAGAAACTATACTACACACACATTCAAAGGGCTTTGAGGAATCCTAGGGGAACCTCGGAAAGTTCCTTGAAGAATCATAAAGAGCTCATGAACCCTGATGGTACTTCCAGGAACCTCTAACACATGTGCCATCGAGGAGCAAAAATATGCACAACATGCAGGTTTTTGTTTCAACAGAACACTACAGCAGCTGATTTCACTGATTAGTTTATCCTTTCTGGTCGAAGGTGTGTTAATGAACTGAAAGCCTGCAGACTCTTGGGGCTCGAAGGCACATGGATGAGAAACACTGGACTAATTAATATGGGAAGTTCTTAAACAAACCCTTTAAGGAGATTTTTTACTAGCGAGAAACCCCAAGTTGTCTTCGGCTCTATTTGGATTTTAGAAGATCTCCTTAAATTGTTAAATTCTTGTTTTTCATTTTGGCGACATCTTAGGTGCCCAGCGCTTCACTGTTTGATTGATCATCAATCAAACAGTGTGGGTGGTACTGTAATGTCTTGTTGCTTGGACTTTCTGTTGATGAAGTTTGGGTTTTTGTACGCAGCACTCTGTTCTTTGTCTGTTCAGCCATGGTGGCTGTCGCTGCTCATGCCAACTATCCAGTTCTAGGGCTGCAACTAACGATTATTTTCATTGTTGATTATTTTCTCGATTAATCGATTAGTTGTTTGGTCTATAAAATGTCAGAAAATGGTGAAAAATGTCAATCAGTGTTTCCCAAAGCCCAAGATGACGTCCTCAAATGTCTTGTTTTGTCCACAACCCAAAGATATTCAGTTTACTGTCATAGAGGAGTAAAGAAACCAGAAAATATTCACATTTAAGAAGCTGGAATCAGAGAATTTTGACTTATTTTTCTTAAAAAATTACTCAAACCAATTAATCGATTATCAAAATAGTTGGCGATTAATTTAATAGTTGACAACTAATCGATTAATCGATTAGTCGTTGCAGCTCTATCCAGTTCTTTCATTTATTCCAATCAAACTGCTGTTGCTGCTGCCGGAAACGTAGAAAGCATCACTTCCTGTGGGCCAGAGGATTTTTTTTCCCAGTGAAGACCTACCAGACACCGGGCATTTAGAGCAGAAAATGTAAAAGCTTTGATGAACTGGAAACAGGTTGAGTCACTATTGTGTTAGATCAATTGGTGATAGAGCAGCAAAACGGAAATGTATTTATGCGAAAATGCCATAGAGTGCATTACACTCAAGCGCTCCTTTCAATACCAGCAGCCTTACATTAAACTGATCCCAGCAGCCACGCAGACCCTTGTCAGTATCAGAGGCTTTTTCCCTGAGGCTAATATCACGCAGAGCGAGTCCACATCAAAGTGCAACTATAAGTATGTCTATGTATCTCTCAGAGAGCAGCGCTCTGGTCTCGCTCCGGGCTACACTTCACTTTCAGCATGTCGGTGTGGGCGTTTTAAGCCTGTGTATGTATGTACAGACGGGGGTCTTGCTGTGCTAGTATGTGTAAACCACAAAAGACAACAAAAAGGCTTATCCTTGAGGCGAAGCAGCTACTCTAAGATTCATGTGGGGGTGTAGGCTGCTGTAGCCTTAAGTATGTCTGGTGTGTGTGTGTGTGTGTGTGCGTGCATATGAAATGAATGCGAGCAACAGCAACCCTTGGTTGACTATTCAAAGTGCATGGAGTTCAATTGTTGGGCTTAATGTCTACATAAGGAAAGCCAGGAGGGACAATGTTGGTTCTGAGACAAAGATGCAGGCCAGACTGTGACCTCAACCTCCCACTCTCATGTCGAGATCCTGGAAAGTAACTTTTTCAGACTTTCAGTAGATATTCATCATCAGGAGAATGTCTGTTAACCTGTTAAACTGGCTGGTACTGCAGGCTAAGAGCAGTCAACCTGCTATACACTTGATGTATTTGCATGTGTGTATGTGTGAAGTTGTGCAATTTGGCTGGTTGAGTTTTTTTATGAATGGCATTCCTGAGTCATTCAATAGTGAACAGTGAAAACAGGTAAGAAATATTGGAGACAGACAGAGGGGAATAGATGTGACAAAGACCATGAATCAGATTGAAACCCATGGCATAACAAGTATCACAGGGTATGCAGCTTAGCTTTTGTGTGTTGTATTATTTTGAGTTTGATACTAGTATCTGGGACTGCATTATATTGATCAAAAGCTTTTTCTACACAATCTCTTCTTATGTAAAAAAAAAAAAAAAAAACCTTCTCAGTTTGAATCAAACTGATAGATCTTATTTGTGCAGGTTGGGGATTCTTTACAGCACCAGACTGCCTTGTTCAAGAAGCTGAAACATTTATCTCTCAAAGAAAAAGAAAAAAAAAAAGTGGCCTCTTGCGATTTGGAAATTAAATTTTTCCCCATCAATTGTGCAGCCCTCCTAGTCTCTATGTGATGTAGTCGTAAGCCTATGTCTTATGTGTTGCATGTTTGCAGTGTCTCCTGTAGAATCTTTTGTAGATGTGGGGGTTAATTTTGGTTGTGAGACCCAGGTTCACTCCTGAGCCTTTCCAGGATCAGTTCCTGTGGGTGCTGCAGCTTAAGAATGCCTCTTATTGGGATATTTATATCATGATATATGGATGTGTGTGCCGTAACTGCAATTGTTTTGCAATTTTTTGGGCTGTGCAATAAGTCCAGATGATGAATTTCTACTTTATTTAAATTAGTCCAGCTGTGTGGAGCCACTGAAGCTAAATGAATGTAAAGGTGTTTGTTAGTGGTGTTTGTCTACCTCAGGTTTGCTGAGGCTGGAGGACACCAGGCTGCCTGAGCCAACATCCAGGTCCCACTGCTTCCTGCCCTGGTTGTTGGGGTCCAGAGCAGAGATCCGCCCATCCAGGGTGCTGATGATCACCAGGGACCTGTGGATAAAACACAACAGTTTAAACACACTCTCCAAACCAGGATTACATCATACACCACAAAGGAACATGGCACAGGAGCTTTACCTATTGGCTAGGTCAGAGGTTCTTAAACTTTTTCAGCCGCAGGCACCCAAGCTCATTAAAACAGACTAACTTTCTGGTCATGTGGGGATCTACCAGAAAATAGTTCTGTGACCTATTTTATAGTTAAGAAACAAGGATGTGGAATAACCCTTTATGAGGTTATTAAACCATCTGAATTTAAAGGATGACACCGGTGTGATTTATTTTTTTTTTTTCCTATCGCCATTAACGTTGTCTCTGCAATCTGTTTTTAATGCATTTTTGACTATGGCAAATACATCGGTGGGATAGACTTTTCATGGGCATTAATGGTGATAGGAAAAAAAACTAAAATTAATGTTCTCCCTTAATGCTTCTCATCTCCCTAGCAGGAGAGTTTGGTCAAATCCCATCACAGACAATCCTCTGAGGAAGAAGCATTTTAATGTGAGGCGGTAGTGCAGATGTTGCCTTCCCCTCCTGGTCCGCCCTTGTTAGCATGCAGGGCGACCTTCCACTGCAGCCAGCAGCACACCTGTGCCGTGACAGACCCCATCCTGTCACTGAGTTTGGGTGGCAAGTTGGTTTGAGAGGCTGCCTAGCTTTCGAAGGTTGGCTGGTTTGATCCCCGGTTCCAGCAGTGCCAAAGCCTTCCAAATCGCTCCTGAACAAAGGCAGCAGGTTGGCAGGTTGGTTTGAGATAATGCCTAGTATTCAGTTGCTGGTTTGATCCCCGGTGCAACCAGTGCCCACTTCTGCTGAAGTTCTGCAGAGCAACCCATGTATATGATCACATCTGCAGTTTTCAGAAAGCCAAATTTAAGAATTGTTAAGACTTTTTTTTAATGCTACCTGGAACTGAATTTAAGCTATTAACCAATTAGAAACCAAGAAATAGAAACAAAGCTGGCAAAACCAGTCTATATCTGATAGAACATAGATCAGGAAATTTGAAATGGCAGCATGAGAAAAAGGACAACAGGTTGGTAAGGGACATGAAGTCCAACTGTGTTTAGTAAAGCCGGATACATAATGTACTCCTAATCCTGTTCTGTATTAGTTTAAGAGCCGACATCCAGCATAATGAAACCTGACAGTGCATGGTGAAGAAATAAGACCTCATAACTGGATTTAAGACATTTAAATACTTTGTAAAGGCCTTGAATTTGGATATCTTATTTTATGACCTTTTCAAACTTTCCGAGGACCTGCAGATACCCTGGTACTGAAAACAATTAATTAAACTACTGTCACAACACACAGTAAGCAGTTGCTTGCAGTATGTCCTTGTGGTTGTATCTGACCTTGTAAAATACAATACATATACACATAAGTTTCCGATATTCAAACTCAGCTACAATTCTTAGATCCATAAAAATGGATATCATTAGATACCATTAAAGCCCAGAACGACTGTGATAGTTACAATTTCTGAGTAGAAAATAGAACATAAACCTGCTCAGTATTCAATTGTCTGCTCCGTATTCACTCAACTTTTGGCAGCCTGGAGGATCATAGCTTTCAAATTCATGTTGAAAGTCACATTCTTTTTTTCTTTTTTTAAACGCAGGTGAGTTCTGCTGCGTACGTTAGCTCTTTTTCAGCCACATCTTGCTTCACATTCATGCCGTCACACATATTCACACATATTCATGCATATTCAAGCTGCCCTTTACAACTAGTGCCTTGCTCAAGGGCACCTACACTGTAGCTGTTGAGGGAGGGGAGAGCAGTTAAGGGTGAAAACAAGAGATAAGACGTCGTCCCACCTCAGGTTAGGGGATCGCATACTGATAAAGCCCTGAAACAGATGGTAAAAGCGACTGTTAGAGCACACAGGGGGATTTGATATGGGTACTTTTTCTGGCTCAGAACTGTTATTACTGCCATAAAATTAAGCTCATTTAGATGTAAAACCTCAATCAAGCATTTTATATGTCCACAAAGGCAGTCTTTCATTCATAGTCAAAGGAGTCGTTCAATGCTGTACATCTCAATGACATCTCAGATTAGTTTTGGCTCTCTAGCATTAGCAGAAAATTGTAAGTGTTCACAAATATTGGCTCAACTGCCCAAGATGCCGGCTTAGCATATCACTGTTGTTAAGTGAAAGCCTAAAACCTTACACAGGCTTACACAGATGGTTTGTGGTTTGACAAAGTTTCACGATGCTAGTGCCCATGAAACCCATCTAAAGCCTATTCGATATTGTGAAAAATGCTTAGTTGTCAATGGCAAAAAAAATCCTCAAAAATAGGGTTGCATTACTGAATGCTGATATTGCAAAATCCAGTGGACACATTTTCTACATATTTCTTTTATTAGCATTGTGGGCAGAGGAAAAAAAAAAGAGGATGCTAAAAATGAGAAAATGCTGGCAAAAACTAATTTCCTCAGTCTGAAAAATAAACAAAAAAAACATGTCCTCCAAGGTGCTGCAACTTGATGTATAGGCCAAGGATTCTGCACAGCACCAGAATACAGAACATCATCAGTAACTTCTTTCCCCCTGAGAAAAGATTTAGAAATCGTTTTGGAAATGGAAAGGAATTTTCACACTTCTTTTTTCAATCAAATGTGCAGCCCTACCAAAAACTTAAAACTCAGCTTGTTTATGGTTTTTGTCCAGCAGTAGCGATGTGCGTGTTATTCCCCTTTAGGTGGTTACACAACAGCGTTTGTTAAAAGTTCTCTCTCCTTTGTCTAGCAACTACAGGCTAAAAACAGTCTAATAGACTTGAGTGAATGAAGAGACCCGGCCCCACCCTTCACCCTCAGTAATTCTTAAGGCTTCTGCCGCATTGCTCGTCAACGGAATCATGTCCTAAACTCTGGCACAGGCCACGTCTCACTATTGATTCGTGTCTGTCTAGAGGAGACACTGTCAACAGGCAGATTTTTCAGCTTTATTTGACCAGGGAAAGTCTGCTGAACACGCATGCTGTCTTTCACTGCTTTATATTCATACAGTTACCAGTATAAGCGCAGTCTTCCCCTGCTGGCCACTGGGCATTTGGGGCAACTCGACAGCAGTTATTGAGAGAAGGCAGAGTGTTACTCACTCACTTTCCCCACTCAGAGTGAAAAATGTTGAGGAAAACATAGCCTTGTCATCCACCATCGTCATTTATTCACACCGTGAGAGTTGTCAACTAAATCAAGTGTATTTAATATTAAGAACACCCGCTCTGCCCATTAATTAGACTAAACAGGTTAAATGCTATTGACCAGCTATAATCCCATATTGATTTCACCCACTGAATACACTTCAGTCATGAAGGGGAGGGGGCATGTTCGAGGATGTTTAAGCCTTGAGACAACTGAGACATGCATTGTCTCAGAGGAAATCAATCAATATTGCAAATCAATATTAGGAAGGCTTTCCTAACATTTTGTGTTATTATCTCACTGTTGTCACTGGCACATTCAGAGGAAGTTACAGTTGACACTCTGGACCAACTAGTTGTCTTATCTCAACTTCAGCTGGGAGTTTGCATAAAAATGCAAATTGGATCGCTTAAACAGTAATGAGCCATGTGTCTTTCAGCCCCATCAAAGCCAAGATTATCTCCCTGAATCTGCTCTTAGCATCATCAGCCTCAACACTTGCACCAAAGTATAGAGTACTAAGAAAAAACATTGTTTTTCTTCTCAGCCACCAATAAAAATACAGCGCGCTAAAGCCTGGTTTCACTCTCTTGATTGGCTGCGCAGCCCTGCCAAAAATATTAGGCTGATTGGTTGTTGCTAAGCAGTAGGCTCTCTGAGAGGGTGGAAGCTTGGCTGTCTTCACTCCACTAGCCCCGCCCCCCACAAGTCATGCTGTGAATGTAGAAGTGAAGAAGTCATTGAGAGCATGGAGTTCAACTTCAGAGAGAGAGAGAGAGGGGGGGGGGGAGAGAGAGAGAGAGAGAGAGAGAGAGAGAGAGAGAGAGAGAGAGAGAGAGAGAGAGAGAGAGAGATTCATTTAGAGGGGGAGATCAAAGCCCTCAAAGACTCTTTGTACTCCAGATAAAGGATTGGATGGGGGGGGGCACTTAACTCTACAACTTAGGTAACATGATGGCAATAGAGAAAACGAGGAGGGAGGGGAGGGGAGTAACTACAAAAATAGTACTATACCAGACAGAATAAAAAAGAAAAGCAAACTCGAGCAAACAGAGCTCTACTATCTCATTTAGAACTCGAGGCAATTTATTTTCCATGTCTGCGCCCCGAGACGCTGCTCCCCTGCTCGTCACCAAAGGGATAACATGTAGCCTGTGGGGCTGCTGTTGCTGAGCGTGACAGATCCAGGCAGCGCTGTGGCTGAAGAAGATGTTGGAATGGAGAACGGAGAGAGAGAGAGAGAGAGAGAGAGAGAGAGGGAGAGGGAGACAGAGACAGAGAACTAAAGATGCCAACAGAGTGAGGGTTGTTAGCGTCCTCGCCTGTAATGCTGTCAAAGTGTCATAATAGTGCCGAGTGCTTCTTCAATCACAAAGCGTATGGCAGAGCAGGGAGCCAATTAGCCTCGCTCTCACCAGACTCTCAGCTCCTTGGAGACACTCAGCCTCAGTCTGCACACACTGGCAAGAGGAGCTGCTGGTAAACACACTCCATTGAAAGAAACAACCAGGATGTTTACACAGGCCGAGTCTCCAAGGAGCGGGAACCGCCGAGCAGGACCAATCGCGACAGCCTGCCTCCGGCCGTCAGCCAATCGCGGCGCTGTTTTTCTCCTCGCTCAGCCAACGGGCGAGCCGCTCTTCAGATTCTGGGCCAATGGCAGGGCGGGACTGCCTGTAACCATGCAACAGCGAGCAGCCTGGTTCCTCGCTGGAGTGTGGAGTTCTGCTGCCGCGCAGCTGCCACTCAGCCTGCCGCGCAGCCAGCGAGAGGCAGAATGAAAATACGAGAGCATGGGGAACACGTGGGGAGAAAGTTATGGATGCGGCGCTGAGCTGGCCGCGCCCAGCAGGACCAGCTGCACCAGCAGCAAAAAAAAATATGATTCCTTTGAACTTATGGATATTCTGACATACATAAGGCATAGACAATGACCTATTTAGAGGGGAAGGGTTTACAACTTCAATTTAAGACTTTTTAATGCCAAATACAATAAATTGCAAGATCAATTTCCCCATAAACATAAGTAAAGTTAAAAACAATAAATAAAAAGCGGAGGACTAACAGAATAATAACTATATATATATATTTTTTCTGAAGTTGAGATGATTCAACTGAAGATATTTTAAGGCTTCTTATGGACCTGCAGGCAGCCTGCAATTAGCTCTGTTCCACAAAACACTGCGTGCAACCAGGACTTGGTCTTTTTCTCAGGCACACAGAAGCATACTCCCATGTGCCTGTTGATGCTGAAAATAAATAGTTATGATAACACTGAAATAAGTGCTGAGTAAAAAATGATAATTTAAAAACAGAAACACCACCTATAGTGTGTCACACAGGCTAATTCCTGTAAAATGTCAGTGAGACAGAAGAGATGAACGATCACAAAACAGACAGAACTACAGACTAAGCTCAGCACTCATTAATGCAACTGCAAGGTTTATATAACTGTCCACAGTCCCTGTTAAATAATCAAGTAAAAAAAAAAAGAAAGATTGTCTTTGTCACGATGGCTGAAGCGTGACCAAAATGGACTTAAGTGACAGACTTGCGATGTGTGGTCTGCTTAAAAATCCTAACAGCACAACAACCTGACAACCATCTGGATGGTTGCAGCAGACCACTGCAACAGTGAGGAAAGGGTGTGGTTTGAAAAAAAAAATACTTCTAGTACCAACAAAAAAAAACAACACACCGTTGAAAAGCTTTGCCATCACCCTATCTCCTCTTGCACAACCGCGCCACCCTCTCCAACCCGTAGCATGTCACACGTGGTAAAATCCAAACTCTATGGCGCCACGCTCCTGCCGGCTGATTGGCTGGGCCGCAACTCCGATCCAAGGATCTGATTCGTTGTTGCTAAGCAGTGAGGAGCTACCTACAGTAAAAACAGGGCAGCATGGTCCTACTAACTACCGGCTAACTCCTTGTTTTCATCCTATCCTCCCTCCTTCCCTTCCTCTCTTCCTCCCCTCATAGTATCCCACCTTTTGCCTCTGCCCCACCCATACTGCAGTGCTGCAGGATGGGTCCTACCAACTCACCAAAACAGCCACTGACCTAATAAATCGACTTATTTGATAATCACATTAAAGATGAAAACTGTTATGACATTAATGATGAATAGGTAATTACATGCATGATGAATGGGTTACTACTGTCCCTCTACACAAGGTAATGAACCCATAAACGTTTTGTCAAAGGAGTCCTGACCTTCTTTTCCCACAACTCAGACATTTTCATGCAGAGAAATTCACGAAGTCACAGACAAAGCTTTGAGAGACTAAGTGTCATCACACCCAAACATCAGCAACGGCGGATCAATTTTGATGCAACGTCTACACAAAACAATTAACTTAGACATGATTTAAATATCATTTTACACATTAGTGTTACAAAGAGGAAGAAGACAATGAATAACTGAATAAGACAGACAATTAACAACAGCAGCAGACATGAATAAAAACAGGGTTACATAAGAAAAAAACAATGAGGTTAAAATAGGTTAAAACAGATTACATAAACTTGTTTGAGGTGATTTAAATCATGACTTGATCGACTTTGCCAGCCACAGTCCAATGCAACACACATGGGCCGTATAGAGATAGACAGTTCCTTTGAAACTTTTCCTGAGGGAGTTCAGGGCCACACCTTACTCTATTGTCTACGTCACGACCTGTTATTTTGGGGACGGATTCTATTAATAAAACCCACAACATCTCCCCGGTTACAGAGAGCAGTGTAGTGAAAAAAAAAAGAAAGAAAAAAGAAAAACAAGGACGTGAACTCTCCCCTCCAAAAAAAAAAAAATTCCTCTCCTCCTCCTCCTCCTCCTATAGCCAGACCCACGCGGCCAACTCAAATTCTGAGCACTAGCCCTTCTCTCCGACGCAATTGGCCGACAAGTCGCCCGGCTCGGCCCAGCTGATTGGCTGTTGCTAAGCAGTAGGCTGTGGGAGCCAGCCGGCGAGCGCGGCGGCCCAGAAGAGCTGTTGCCGCTACCGGGCCCGAGGGGTGGTGGGGGGGGTGTGTGTGGGGGGAGGGGGGGTTGAAACAAGAGGGGGTTGGTGAGGAGGTTCAAACAAAGCTGCTGTCCTCTCACCTCCAAGTGCTCCCTAAGGTGCTAGAGGTCCCAACGGAGCGCTCGCTGGCAGAGGCATCAAACCAGGCAGCACTGTCACATACATGATTCACACACACAGAAGCTTTCAAACATGTATGCACACGCGCACACACACACACACACACACTCACACTGACATAGATGTAAACATCAGGTCTCCAGAGCAGCGTTTGTAACGTATAGATGGCAGGTGAGGTGAGGTGACAGCCGTCAGACAACACAACAGCAGCTCGCTTCACAAAGTGAAGGCCGGATCAAAGCCAACATCTAGAATATTTATAGATTACAGGATACAGGAGCGGAGAAGGGAACTGAAAAAAAAAAAAAAAAAAAAAAAACAACTGCAACTGACAGAAACTTAAAAATGTAGACATCTGAACATCTGAGCGGAGTCGT
Organism: Centroberyx affinis; assembly: GCF_046629955.1. Classification (NCBI taxonomy): domain Eukaryota; kingdom Metazoa; phylum Chordata; class Actinopteri; order Beryciformes; family Berycidae; genus Centroberyx; species Centroberyx affinis. The sequence continues at coordinate 378,534 of NW_027279833.1, read as the reverse complement.
TGTTTTCAAGCTGTCCACATGAAATGTTTAAAGAGGCTGCGTTTGAAGCGCTCCATTCCAAAATCTAATTTAGTAGAAAATATCATCCTACTGGAAGTTCATTCTCTCTAAAATACAAAGTATCCAGTGTATAAAGAGTTATAATGTTGTCAGCCAAGGTCTTAAGTTATCCACTATTCTTCACAAGCGGATTAAGTACCCTCACTGGTTCATATTATTTCTGTGTCATGATAATCAAGTTCATGATTTCAATGGTAAAAAACGGTGAATATCTCATTTTGGAAGCAAACTCTCCACCTCTGGCCTCTAAGGATGTTTTTCTAGCTCACACAATCAAGGGTGTGTTATTATTATCGCAGGGTGTCACTTATCATAAGACTTGCTGCACACATGGTCACTGTTTGACTTGGCAGACTGAAACCACTGCAGGAGAAACCTTGAAAGGTCACTGAAGGAAGTGGCGACCGGTTTTCAAAAGGCTGACCTAGTTTGTGCTGGAAGTAGAGGCCAGCTTCCCAAAAAGTGTCAAAGTTCACTGTTTTGTACGAAGCCAATAGCTGGGTTTCCATTCAGGTGTTACATGTGAATTCTATTGAATGAGAAAAGCTGAATGGAAAGAGCAAATTTTTTAAAATGTCCTTTGTGTTGCAAAAAAGTTTGTATGCTCACTTGACTTGAGGCGGAAAAGTTTTCTTCGCTAAAGAAATACATGATAAATAGTGATGGAGACACATTTGTCCAATAAATAATCTCACTGCACCACAGTGGAAAAGTGCCTTTGGACATTTTAAAATGTCTGTGAAATACAACACAATATTATACCTGCTGTCGACAATATAAAAAATATGACATATATACATAAATAATATATGCACAGCCTCACCAGGAGGCATCATTTCATCTGTCTCTCCCATAATACTCTCCATCTTGGTTGTATGAACATTAGAAAATTACCAAGTGCTTTTTTTGTTTTTGTCTTTGGATAAAAGAATGAAATATGGCTAACATGATACCAAAGAACAATAACAACTTCCCCAATACTAATCAATTCTTGAAAGACTTTTTCCCATTTTTCTTGTGGATGTGTTTTCTGATGTTCAGGATGACGATTTATTTGCCTCAACACACCTGATGGAAATGCATCTAATTCACATTTCAAAAGTTCAACTAAAATTGGCTTGACAGTTGGATGGAAACATAGCTAGTGTAGGTATATACTCAAGGGGCGACATTAAAAAGCAATGTGTATGTGTGAAGGAGAGAGAAAGAGCATAAGGGAGAGAGCTAGTGCAAGATGAGAGAGGAAGAATAAATGAATGAGAAAGAGAGCGATGGAGAAAGAATAAGTGCAAGAGAGAGAAACATCCAACAGAGAGACACAGAGAGACAGGCAGACAGAGTGACAAACAGAGACAGGGTGTGATCACAGGTCTTACTCTCACCACTGATGCCGAGTCCCTTTCTGTAAAAACTGGGCTACTAAAACAGTATAATCAGTGTCATCTTTTAAATCACTTCTTAAACTTTTTTTTTTTTTTTTACAGGCAGGCTTTTATGAATCGTTTTTGCCATTCATTCTTGCTGTATTTTCCTCTTATGTAATCTTGTTAATTCTAATTCTAATATAAACCTTTAAATTCATGTTGATTCAAGCACTTCAATCTTTATCTTATTTGCTTTTCTATATTAGTGTTACCATTTAATTATTACTGTGAACGCATGTAAACTTTCAGCCTTTGTGGCACCGTTTTGAAAACGGAAAGTTTTGTACTATTTTGCTAAATACAATCACACAAATGCAAAAATGACAGAACTGAGTCACCCATCCTTATAGTTCCTTCCAGTTCATGACAATAGCTCTATACTATCTAATGCAGAAAACAAAAGAGAGTAAGGGATAGGTTAAAACTTCTAATACTATAAACAATATTACTCTATTATAAATATGTAACCAAAAACGGGCAAATATCTGAATTTCAACATGGTACACTGCGAGAGAAAGAGGGAGAGAGGGGGGGAAATAAAAAGAAAGAGAAGCGAGAGACCGAAAGTGAGAAAGTGAGAGAGAGAGAGAGAGAGAGAGAGAGAGAGAGCGAGAGAGAGAGAGAGAGAGAGAGAGAGAGAGAGAGAGAGAGAGAGAGAGAGAGGGCAGGGAGACAGAAAAAGAAAAAGCAGATGAAAAGAGAAACAGAGGTGGAGAAACAGAAACAGAAGGAGACACAGACACACCTATAGAAAAAGAGAGAGAAAAAGAGGTAGAGAGACACAGACGTATGGAAAGAGAGCGAGAGCAGGGTGTGACCGGCAGGCAGGCAGCGCGGTGAACGCCGAGGAGTTTTTCCTGCATCCTGAGCTGCCTGGCAGGGGGAACAGGCTGCTCCTATCGGACCAAACTGCTTCACTAATTACTTTCGATTTCCACTTGATACGATATTGCAGATGACAGTCGGAAGCCTTCGCCTCCTTGTCATCACGACCGGTCCTTGCCGGGGGCCGCCGTGGGACCGGAGTTATTTGCCCAACAGATTCACTCTGATAAGTAAGTTTGTGTCCTTGGATACAGACTGGGCACGAGCATCCGAGTCACATCTGTCGTCTCTCAATACTGATGTGCAGAGAGGTTTTGTTCAAAGTGGAAAACACTTGCTTCCTTTCTCTGTCTCGTTCTCCATCTACACACTTCCTGGAAAATTTAAATCTAAGACAACAGATTACACTTTATTCCTCTCAATTTATGCAATCTGAGCCTTGTCCGACACACACAATACTGTGTGTACTTGCTCTCTCTGCGGTGCCAAACTGGTTTAAACGCAATTCCAAGTAACACTCACTCATAGTTGACATTTACAGTTGTCAGCAAGTCTCAGGTGAGCCTCAGGGCCACAAAGGTTGACAACCAGTGGGAAACATGATGTATGTTTACCATCAAATACAAACAGTAAAACAAAAAGCTTCACCACGTTGGATTCTTACAATGAGAAGTTTTTTTTTTTCCAGTTGACAGGCATTTTTATTGAGGGAAGCAATTGACTGCGGTCCGATTCCTTTAAGAAAAGCAGACGGCACGTACAAATGCTACACAGAGAATAATTTAGTGCAGTCAGTGTGCTTTCATTCAACAATGAAAGGTATTTAATTGAAACAGGAAATCATTTTTATAAGGTGTATGAAATTCTAAAGTATCAGCCCGGGTCTCGGTATCAAAACGTGCGAGTGAGTGAGAAGGAAATATCTTAAAGAAGACACTGCGCCAACCATCCGAGGTGGGCGTCAAACCTACTGTTTACCAAGGAAGACAAAATCAATGCCCTACCCACTGCGCCAATAGCTGCATCTCACTTTGGGAGGCAGTGTTAAGGCTTGGCGAGGGTCCGTGAAACTAACTGCAGCCTGTATGAAGCATCAAACTTCTCACTGACAGCATCCTGGGGATTTATCACACAGGAGAGAAGCAGAACAACGTGCCTTTGTGCGTGAGGTTGCCTTATATGTATACTGTGCCATGTATGATTTGTCGTCCTCTGTAGCTCAGTGGGTAGCTAGATGTTCAATTCCCACTGGGGTCAGCCTTGGTGAAAATGTGTGCTTTCATGGTTCTGGATAAAAGCAGCCACCAAATTGATATTGCAACATCTGCATGGCGTCCCAAGACAAACTCCCCCATAGGGACAATAGGCTTTATCTTTATTGTCAGTTGTATGGGAAAGCGTATAGAAAAACTATTCCACCAGCCCTCCTTCCACTTTGTTAAATAATAAGAGCTCACAGCATCGTCTCAACATGTGTAGTCAGACACTGGGCGAAGTCTATGATTTCTGGGTGAAATCTTTACCCTCTTGGAACAAACTGTGCCGGCTTTGAATCACTATTATCATTGGCACTTCTTGTGCAAACTGCCAAGACTCCCAATTCACTTACGCTTCAAATAAACAGATAAGCCAACTTTACTTCTCTCAGCTGGGATACAGCATGCCTGCTAGCAGTAGGAGATAAGTACTGGGTGATGACAGGATGGTATCTCTGTTGTCAACGCCAGCTGATTAGGAGTGCTCCCTTCATTTAACGTGATTTCAGGGTAATATTGAAAGGAAAGCTGGTTTTCACCTCCTACCAGTCAGTGCCAACTAAGTTCAGGAAAGCAAACATGGCGAAACAAGTGGAAACTTTGGAAGCGGAGACTGCCCTGCCCATCACATCCATCTAACCACCTACGGGTCTTTAAATAGAACAATCTAGAATAATTTCCCACTATTTCAACTCAGGTGTTTTGACAGACAGTCCGCTAACGTTAACGCTTGATTCGACTCGATTCTGGCTTTGGTTACACAGACAAATTAGGTTGTTTATTTATCAAATGAATTAAATCACGGTAGATTTCGACTGTTCTTCAATTTGTGTGGACTCAACTTTTCTTGACAGCTTCAGCGAAGCGCAGGACAAGTGTTTGATGTAATGCAAAATCCGACTGACAGAACAGGACCAACAGGACGCATATCGACACCTAACTACTTATTAGTAATGCAGCTTGCGTCAAACACACACAACAACCAAGCTAACAACTTGCCCCAGTTTCACACAAACAACTGTTTAGCTAGCTTGTTGTTGGTGCTCCTCGTCCCTCACAAACTTTGGTCGGTGCGTTGAAACGTGCTTTGCCCGGACATGTGCCGAGCCGTGCCACCAGCAGTGGGGGTATATGAGATTTAGTCCATTTCACAATAAACCCATCAGTTTGTCATTATAACGCGAAAAAAACACCGATTAATAATGTCAAAGTACTTATTCTAACCCCTTGCGCCTGTTGTTCGTGCTCGTGCATATAACCGACATTCTATTTTTCGTATTTAACTTCTGAGTCGGACGCTTACGTCCATTATCTGACACGCAGTCAAGCCCCATCGTGGACAGTGCTTAATGACAGTTACTGGTTTGGCCGTTTACTGCCATCACTTCTCCTGTCTCCCACAAGTATTTATTGACATAATAGGGATCTGAGTCTAATACAAGCTTGGGAACCGGGGGCACAAGTTAACTCCGTCCGCAAGTTGTTCTTGCAGTGCTGAAGTCCGTTATCGGCTAACGTTAAGCTAGCAAAGACCAAACTGATTTTGGGTGTAACGTTACACACTGGCAACCCAGTTTTCAGACTGGACTGTCTGTTTATGGAGGTTGTCGTCCAAATTTTGTGGGTAAAAGTAAAGAAACATGTCAGACGGGGACGTGTCCGATAATGGATGTATAGCCGATAACTGTCCGTTATTTCACTCATTTTAAATTAACTTACCTTGTCGGGCTGAAGCTCCTGCTGCTCTCCCCATGCGACTCGTCGGTCTCCCCCGTCGCCCCGTTCTCGTCGTCCTCCACGGTAACGTCTCCGGTGACCGGGGCGCCTACGTTCTCCAAGCCCCGCTCCATGACTCCCCCACCATCTTCCTCCGCGGTCGAACCTGAGCCCCGGGCGGCGGGCTGCGGCTCCCTACCGATGGCGGAGCCCTGAGTTTGCGAAGTCCCGATCAACGTTTTCAGCAGCAGCAGGAGCACCAGGGAAATGCTCACGTTTCCAAAGTGAAACCCCCTTTCCATTTGTAAGACTGGCACATTAGTGAAATATGAGATTTACATGCCACTGGCCTTGTAAATCTTAACAAAAAAAAAACAAACGCGCAAAAAATGCGAAACTATAAAGCAAGCCCTATTCTGTCTTGCAGGGCGCCCCTTCAAATCTATTCTTTAGGTAAACATAAACAGCCACTGGGACACCATGTTATTCCCTTTATACTTGACTCGAGACTTGCCTTAGTAACGCTTAATCCCGCCCCGTTTCTACACCAGGATTGGACAGTATAATCCTTACAGTCATTAAAATTTCATGTAAACGTATCTTATTGCACCAAACACTGTCAATCAGAGGAACCCGCATACTAAGCAGAATCCGATTGCATCAGAAGTTTGTCACTCAAAGAGGCGGGCTCTGCACGTGCCAACCCCCCAAACACTGGACTTCATTGGACAAGCCCGCTGTCAGTCAAAACGACGCAGGCGCACTGCCGGCTGCCACACAACGAGAGCAAAAGGTGACGCAAAAAAATCCCCGATGGCGTTTCCCGTGGCGGAGATCTGATTGGGGGAATGTGTCGTCGCTCGTCCAATAGATAAACAACACCGCGTTGAAGCACTGCCATTGGCTGGTTTGCACAGAGGCGGACTAAACCGGGGCACGCGATTCGATATCTCAGCTGTCATTCATGTGTGGGTGTCAAGAGTAGCGAACAGCCGACATGAAAACTTCAACGTGGCTCCACTGTAGGATGTTTCCTGTTCCTCATCACGAGTTACAGCGGATAAACAAACAGGCCGGGCGATGACATAATGTCTATCGAATGACTTTGACAGCGTTAATTAAACACTAAGAATAGAGCAGATTTCTGTAGAGGTGCCTGTCAGCCGTGATGCTTTCTAGTCCTCAGTTCATGTTCGCTCCATGACATGACAGCCACCTGTAAACGTATTACAGGCGGTGCAGACAGTTGTTGCCTGTGCCGGGTTTCCTTTATAACTTTATTCGGACCTTATGCACTGTATGCAATGGTATGTGAGATCATGGTGAACCATTAACCCTCACTTCAGTTTGCTCTGCTCGAGGCTGCAGCTGCTCTCCTCTCTGCCGCCCCCATGTGGTCATACAGGAGCACCACCCGCATACTGCTGGGATACTAATGCACCAGGAAGAGTTTCATTCCAAAATCATATCCACCATTTAAAGAGCCAGTGCAGTCAGGAAAAGTTTGATGTTGATTTGGCACAGTGAACATCATTTTTTTCAGTTTTTCATGGTTAGATGTAGGACTGAGAGACTGGAATATTAAATCTGTTTGATTCTGTTGACAACCAGAGGGAGCGTTTTTCCAACAGGTCCAATTTCCACACTGCTGACCGTTATAATTTAGGTAACTTTACATTAACAGATCCTTTGTTAACTTAAACCATTAAATTAAGAAACACAATTCTCATCGTACTGGACCTTTACAACTATGACAAAATGATTGTTGGCATGAAAATACAGCTTACACACAAGTATTACTGGTTATTAGTCATGTTGGACTATTTAGAAGATGTGTGTTTCTGATTGGGCAATGAACAACTGGTTTGGAAACCCTTGTTCCACCACACCTATGGTCAGTAACTGAATGATTTTTCACACAATCATAAGAAATAAAACCAGGCAATATAAACAAACAGGAGGCATAATGATTTCAGTTTGGTCCTGTATTTGGTTGACATACAAACAACAGTAGTACCGTAACAGAGAAATCATAATCACAGTCTTATTGGTAAAGAAGGATTGATGAAAGAATTGCTGGTGCAAAACTACTTAACATGTCTGGAATCTGTATGTGACCCAAACTGGGACATGTATTCTCAGGACAGGAAACTGAACCTTTTCTTTGTGTACAGGCCGCTGTGGCTGATCAATCCCAAAACTCAGCCACCTTCAGTCTTACCAGACAACTTGATTTTTAGACTAGAATTAGACAACAAAATGATTGCCAATAACCAGACAAAAGTGGCTGGTAGAATAGACAGACTTGCTAAATTTGGCTGGTGGCCGTTTTAATTTCCCAGCCTGGATGTTCTTCTGAGGCTCTCAGAGCTATCTGACATTTAATAAAAAGACAAAGAAAAAAAGGTGTAAGGCATTTTAACATGGAGCCAGAGGCAAAGTGAAGAGTTTCATTCCAAAATGAGATATTCACCATTTGAAAAAAGTGACACCTACGCTTACAAAATGATTAGAAACAAAAAAACTAAACAAACAATGGTTCTTATAGTAGGCTACTGGATAGTGAGGTAACATCCATGGAGGACAGAATAATGATTTTACAGACTGGATCCTCTATATATTTTTGAGGTATTAAATGATGAACTTCCAGTAATGATTATTTAACATTTTGGAAATGAACTCGGAAGTATGACTAGACAATTCAATATGAGCACTGAGCTGTAGACTTGAGGCACATTACAGGCCTGTCGGTGTCACGGCCGTCACATGAGATCTCTCTGAAACCAGCTGCACACTGAACACAGAATTTATACATCAGCTGCACCTTTAAAAGCTGCACTACACAGTTTTGGTATGGGAAAACAAAACTACTCATTTTCACATGCTTAGAAATGATTTTGAATCTCAACAGAAATCCAAAACAAACTTTTGAAACAAGCCAAACAGTAATCCTACAGGATGCTCTTCTTTGTATTGTAAATGTAATGAAAGAGTTGAACCATTACATTCAGTTACTTCCTCAGTTCAACCAGTCGCTTCAGGGATTCAACTTTTGTCTTTGAGCAATTAATTCACCACTAAACCTTTGAGAAATTGTAAATGTTGAAACGTCTTTCTTAAAACCTAACAGTGCAGCTTTTATACAAAACACAAGCAACATTTTGCAGCAATGCTGATGGGCAGTTCTTCCAATATATCCACAGACTGTGTTCCAATTGCAATCAACAGAGACGCCCAGGTGGTTCAGCGGGCAAAGGCACATTTATATTTACTCGTAGTGTTGTGCATTTAAATCTGGCTTCTGACCTTTATTGCAAGGCATCCCTTCTCCCTCTACTACACATTTACTATTTAATAATTGAAAAATCCAGGAAAAACCTATTCCAATCTCATCTGCAAGCACAGCTGCCCCATCTCCATTACCTCAAAACGTCTGTGTATCGTTCCGTTTAGAATTGGTTAAGTTTATGGCACAAGACTTCCTGTGACCGCTTGAGTAAGGTATGAGAAAACTGCATGTACGTGACAAAACAGGCACAGAGAAGAACCAACAGTGTGGAAATGGCATAGCTATACATACATGCTAGTACATACATTCAGTGGTTTGTGGGGTTAGGGTTAGGTTTTTTGAGAGAGGAGAGGGGGATTCCTCTGGACGCTGGACTTTAACCCTGCTGACTAATTTAACAATACAGGGAGCACTGTTGAAACAGAGGGGAAACCACATAAATTTCCCAGACTGTCTTTACTCCCGGAGCCACACTGGTCACAAGGGCAGAAGAAACTAACTGTAGCACAACCTGAAATTCACCAGCCAACGAGAGAAAAGTAGCCAAACTTAAAAGCTAAAGCAAAAATTTACCCGCATCTGTCTGGCCGCTCTGCTAACCACTAGTTTATTATTTTTTTAACAGAATCTCACTAGACAGAATGGAGGCTTTTCAAGGTTGCTGAAACTTTGAAATATACACAATATTCTACACCTATATAATCCCTTTTGTTGTCACAGCAGTTCAACCGGTACAATTTCTAGTGTATGTAAAGTTCTTGCTGAATGAAGCTGATAAGCTGAGATCATGGAAATGGCATGTGTATCACTCCACTGTCATAAAACGGCACAAAATTAACTCGTGCACCGCTGTGAGAAACAAGGTGACTGCAGACAAGACGACTGAGCTGGAAACCTGATGCTTCAGTTTCACTGTGGTGCAAAACTTTTCTGCAGGAAAGGAGAAACCGTTGCTGTCACACTGCCAGATACATTTTCAATTAAAAATACAATAACCCAGAAAGCATTGCTCCAGAGACGCAACAGGAAATGCTTGCTTTTGCAGTGATGGTGTGATTTCACCTTAATCTTAGGGCAGCAGTCCTCAACCATTTTGATGGCAAGCTACATTATATACTGTGGAAGTCGTCAATATGTCTCTGCTCCAATGCCACCAGAACCAATTCTTGTACACTGATTATGTCCTGCCACCATGGTACACGGTCTGCAGGGCATTATGTCATCATGGTGGCATCCGTCTGTCTCTCAGTCTGTGGGTAGACATTTTTGTGAACACAGTAACACATGATAGAAACTTCATACTTACACCTCAGGTTCCCCCAATACATGATCTGTTTAGACTTTGGAGCACCAAGCTGCTAAAAACTAATTTTCTTTAAACTACTATAACTCCTTAATGCTTTAAGATAGAGTTCATATGACTACCCATGCGTTATGTAAAGACAAGTATGATGACATAGAAATATTAATTAATGACCTAATTACCATAACTGGCTCAACTGCCTCTTGTACTTGCTGGAGGAAAGAGACATCAACTTTGTGACTGTTTACAATGCCTTCAGCATTCAACTGGCTGGTGGACTTGGCCTAAACTGCTGCAACCTAGATGATCAAATTCAGATTCACTGAATTTGAATCAATAGAATCTCAAGGCACACCTTAGTTTACTCCACAGCACTGCAGTGAGCCTCGGCACACTGGTTGAGAACCGCAGCCCCACAGACATTCAATCAAACCCCCTAATTACAGCAAGAGCCACCACTCCCAGTGTGACCAGGCAGCCGACCTGAGCAAAAATACAGGCTGAGAAAAGAAACGATTTCAAACTATTCAAGATGCACTTGATTTTACTCACCAGGCACTTTAACACTCACAAAAATGAAAGCACCACTTACAGGATAAGCAAAATCAAGTGCTCCTCAACCCTATCTTTTTTTGAAAAATGTGAAAAGTATTCTGCTACAGTTTTGTCCAGTTCTGCAGAAGGTGCAGCTCTATCCACACAGTCCATGAGGGGATGTAAATCAAATATACGGCACTTGCGGGAGAAGTGAGGTCATTCAAGAGGGGCAACAGTGAATATGGCAAAACTCTTCAGTTGACCGGAGAATCACGAACCCGCACGCTTCCATCCTCCATCCCAAAATAAGCCCTTTCAGCCATGCTGACGAAGAGTCCGGTCTCCACCACACCTTAAAGGACAGGAAGCCACACAGTGAGATGAGAGATTTGTTTTTCAAATCAGTATACAGTATAATCATTAGCTGTGCACACTGACGAAACTGGTGCAAGAAATAGGGAAGTACATACAGGGACAGAAATGATGCTCAAGTTGATTTCAAATTTATTTAGAGCCTAAATGCATGCAACATTTCCCAGAGCCTTCCTCAGGATGGGCTGGTTTTGTCCCATTTGAGTGTCTTGTGCTACTGCTTCCTACTGGGAATGCCCCCCTCCAAATATGTTGGAGACTGGCTACATATGTGATGGCGACTGGTTGGCAGTAGGATGTACAGCATTGCCCAACTCTACTGAACTTTATCAGTAAATGTACACCGGCTCCTCACCTGGGATCATCTTGATAGCTGTGTTGACTTCCTTCCAGTTCTGAGCGTGCTCAAACTTCCAGTCCAGGATGAAGTTGCTGTTGTCGGTGACCACAGGGCCCTGGGAGGCAGACACACACACACACACACACATACAACTCAAACCTCTTTCACTGCACAAGACCATTCACAAGCCCTCAACAACTGAGGTGACCTTAAAGGATAATTGTGGTTTATTTTCAACCTGGGCTTTAGTTTTTTCCATCATGGCAATTGATCAAGTTCAACATTTCACCACTTCCTCCACTGTAGAGCTTTCAGGGAGCGCTGCTCTCCAACACACACACCCACAGAGCCAACATAAGCTCCAACAGTCAAACAAAAAAAAAGTGAATAAAACATTCAACACAGCTTTCAACACAATAACACTCCCTCACTCTTACTGGAGACTGAAACAGCCTGGAAAAAAGGATGGATTTTTGAACATGCAATTACTTTAAATTTAACCACTCAAACAAAGTCAAATATTAACAGTCTACACAAAATCTTTTATCATATATGTATATAAATAGAGAACAAATTGAATTCCTATACTGTGGGACCTTTAACTTTCTTTCTGCTCCCGTAGAGCTGCTGAGTGGCCAGCAGCAGAAGACTGTGGTTATACTGGGAAGCTCCCAGGTGTGACTGTGTGTCACTGTGTGACTGTGTGTGACTGTGTGCGACTGGGCGAGTGTGAAGCAGGGTGTTGATGAAAAACAGCATGTGTGATCATCAAACCTTCCCAGGGTAAACAAAGAGGGACTTTAACACTCACTAGTATACAAACTGTTTCCAGGCTCAACAGTCAAGGACAGCGGGAACAATAAAAACATCAAGAGCCAGAATAACAAACATCAACACTCCCATCTGCTGTGGATGCTGGGGATTAAAAAAAAAATGAGTAGGAGGTGAATCACCAAGGTTCCACTCTACAGACTGTTAAAGAGGGAGGTATGTGCTGATGGTTAAACCAAACTTTTATAATATAACCCTTTATATGGAGGGCAGGAAACTAACTTTTTTGTCCACTGGGACAAAAGGGTTCAGCTCAGAATTCACCAGCTACTTTCACATTTTTACCAGCCAGCTGGATTTTTAGAATACACTAAAGCCTCAAATTGGTGGATGGATCCCTGCCAAAGTGGCTGGTAGAAAGGACAAACCTACCAGACATAATCACCAGTATTTGGCTGGTGGCTGTTAATGTCCCACCTGGATTCTATGTAATGTAAACGCTGGCTCCCCATTTTCACGGTCAACTGCTGTCACACACCTTTCCTCAGGTCCGTAGCAATAGAACCGAGGTCACAACCTGTCCGGCAAATGTTAGTTAAATTTGGATTTACATTTTGGCCAATGCTCTTATCCAGAGACACTTGCAATGAGCGAACATGTTCAGTCAGTGTGCTGCTCAAAGACACTTCGGCTGTTTCAAGAACCAAACCTGTGACCTTTTTGGTTAAAGGAGGGTCTCTCTATCCACACATTCACCCTCTGTTTCCCTCTTTAATTTGATTGAGCCCATGTACAAAGCCACAGCACCCAGACAACAGATGCCCCTATAATGTTAATGTATGAAAAGTCAAGTCTACTTCATTTATAGGGCTTTAGAAAATAAGGAGGGTTACAAAAGAGGGGGAAAGAAAGCAGAGCATGAAGTACCAGCAGCAAAATTAAGACTTATGGGAAATAAGAGCATGCTTAAAAGCACAAAAAAAGAACAATAGGGCATAAAAGAAGATGTCAGATGCAGTGAAAGGCCAATGAAAAAAATATGTTTAAAGATTTCAAATGATTAAGCTGATCTGATGCTTAGGGGAAGGCTATTCCACAGTCTCAGCGCTGCCACAGCAAAAGCCCTACCACCCATTGGTCTTAACCGGGACCTCAGGACCGCCAGAAGCCCCTGATTAGAGAACCCGAGGGACCAGGTCAGTACTGTGCAGGGACAAAAGTTCACAAATATGCCCACAAGCAACTCCATGCAAAGCTGGAGGGAGCCAGTGTGAAGACAGCAGGACAGGAGAAGTGCTAGATAGAGAGGTAAGAGGCAGGCAGATCCTTCACTTACTGCTTTACTGACAGCCATCCTCAAGTTGGCCTCCCCTCCGAAGCGTTTGGCTATCGCCCTGGAGATTGGCACGTACGCCATGGGAATAACCTCGATAGGAACCCCCTTCTTCCACTGCTGGCCCAGAGCCTTGGAGTCCTTCCTGAGACGGGGCAGGAAAAGGAGAATAAGTACTGAATCTATACCCACATACATATATAGATATCAGTACTACTATGTTATATTTGCCTAGTCTAGGGGACCCCCAAATACATGCACACTGGACCATGGGGATCGGTAGCATCCATCGTTGGGGTCGTTGGTAAGCTCTGAAGTCATTTTTTCTGTTATTTTTCAACCAATGTCACCTAATTAGTGCCTGCTAGTTATGAAAGGCAACACCAAAGCAGCAAAAAATACATAATTTGCCTGTTAAAACTCCTACATAGACGCAAACGGAGCCTCTCACACCGCCCACAGTCGGTCAGAATACAGCGACCCATCATCCAAGTTGTTGACACTGAACGCATGGTAACTGTAACATTAACCTGTCACCCCAAAATAAGCCTATTTTTCCACCGAGGGCTGTTAACGCTGTCCTCACAGTTCTTACTCTAGTGACTGCACTACACTTGTGAGGACTTCTCACAGGTCAAGGTAAACCCGGCTGACACACACCTGTAGTCGGCAATGACGATGAAGTGTTTAGCACAGCCAGCTACAATCTTCTCCTGGGTCAGACATCCCCTATGAGAGAGACAGAGAGAGAAAGAGAGTGAGACAGAAGCCAGAGGAGACTGCTGATGGTCTGTTATCTGTACTGAGTGACAGATAGGAGCTGGACTGCTCACCCTCCCCCTTTGATCAATGTGAGCTTTGCGTCCACTTCGTCCGCCCCGTCAATCGCCACATCCAGCTGTGTGAAAGAAACCAGACACAGAGACGACTTATCACACTGGCAAATAATGAAGCGCAGAATACTATTGACAAAAACATTCTTTACTGATATGGTGGCACATTGAACAATTGATTTGTTTTGTCAGCGTCCTCACAACTCACACACTCAACTTTTAAAGTCCCCCTTCAGTGACGACCTTCATTTACATCACTAAGCTTCCTGAAAACACTGCGTCTCAGAAATTGATGTATGGTTATCTCCTCCAATCACAATTCCAATCAAAATGAGGTCCAGGTGTTCAACGGGGGAATCGGGTACGGGGATGCACAGCTATGCCCGTTTCAATTGGCAGAACTCAGCTGTTTATTCCTTCTTTGCCCTGTAAACCAGTGATTTACTTGCAAGGCAAAAAATCCCTGCTCCTTGCAGTTTGAAAATTGCAATAGTCAACATTGCCATTTTAGTATTTTTTGCTATTGCACAAACCTAATTTTGACAACTTTCCAATTCAACCTGACAAGAGTTGAAAGCCAACTCCAAGAATCTTTGAATATTCCCAGTATTGAGGCACAGCTCTAGTACCACAGCATTTAGGTTTATTTGTAGCGAGCTCGTCGTACCTCTGGGTGCCGGTCCAGGTCGGACAGCGTGAGGCCGTGCTGCAGAATCAGCTGACGAGCCTGCAGGAGGAAGAGGGATGGGGGGGAAAAGGTGAGGTCCACAAAAACATGTGAGAGGAGTGAGGGAAAAGGCCAATAAATAACTGTCCTTACTTTTTTAATTATTACTTTTATGGAATTTCAACTTTATTGAAAAGCGTACAATGAGGAATCACTTCTAGCACTTCTCTATCATACATGATTGTTCTGGGGACACTTGTCTAGGTGTTGTGGCTCTGATCTCCTTACTAGTGGTGTCTTGTAATGTTTGCAATTTAGGAATGAATGCTTCTTCTCCTGTGTTCACTGTTAAGTCGCTTTGAATAAATGTGTTAGCTAAATGCTTAAACAAAGATGAGAGATGGTAGGAGGTAATGAACTGCATTCAAAGCCACAATGCTACAAGCCAAGTACATGGTGCACACCCTGACCCACTAAGCCACCAGGGTGAATGTAATTAAAGTGCATCTTGGTCTATCAGGCTAACTGAAGTGTCTACAAAACCCAAACTAACCTGGAAGGAGGTGGGGACACACACAATGTTGAGTTTCTCCTGACGTACTCTCTCCGCTGGAATGGACAACGTCCACAAAGGAAAAACAAAGTTATGAGGGTAGATGTATCAGACAGATAAATACAGTCCAAAACAACAGACTCGGAACACAGTGGGCTTAAAATTGGGCTTGTTGGTGTTCTTTTAAATGTTATGATGTAGCAGATAATAGCTCAAAGATATCATTAACATATACGATACGATACAAATACTTTATTAATCCCCCAGGGGGGAAACTGAGTGCCACCATACATATAGGACAGACAACAGGTAGGACAGTAGGAAAAAGCATGTATCTCAAGGCAGTACAAAATAAGGGGACAGCACAACACCATAATACCATATTAATATGACTGTACTAGTTGTTAGTGGTTATATAAGACATCAACATACACCAATATTACCACACTCCTCAGTACAACCACCATCCTAGTCATCAAAAACAGTGACAGTCAGTGACAATGTTCATTAAAAAACTTCATCGCAGCAGGTACAGTGGACTTCCTGAATCTCTCTGAAGAGCACTTGGCCATAACAAACCTGTTGCTAAAAGAGCTCTTCAGTTCGCTAAAAACACTGTACACAGTGGATGATCCTCATTTTGCATAACACTCTTGAGTTTCCTACCAATTCTTTGCTCCGCGACCACTTCTAGCGAGTCAGGGGTCAAGCCAAGCCATATGCAGTATGTCATTTGGTGGCTCTTTTATCTAAAGCGCAGTATCATGAGTGCATGTATCTTTAGTATTGGTTGACCCAGTGGGAATCAAATCCCTATCTCTGACAACTTCTGTTGTTTAAGTATATAAATGTGCACCAGAGATGGTCGCTTTACCGAAACGATGGCTGCATTGCACCTTAAACTTTGGAATAAAATGGATTTGTCTCGTATGAGGGTTTCCTACACATGCACAGTGCACTTGTCAGACTAAGCTTGAACATCCAATAAGGTGCAGGGAGTTTCACTCTACTCACTGTAGACAAGTCAACGGCTAATAAAGGCTGATCTTAGCCATCCCAGGAATAACACCTCTGACTTTACAGTTATAACCGTTTCACTCACCTAATCTGTCCACAGCATAGACGATGGTTGACCCGCTGCCCACTCCAACCACCTGGTTGTTCTACAAGGGGAGAAGAATTCAAATTTTACACAACCATGCTACATTACACACATCACACTAACACAGTGGTTGGTACAGCTATAAGGTCAGGACCCAAGATTGGCCATGGGATGACTTGTATTTTTGGGTTAGGTTTAGGCTTAGGTGGGTCTTGGTTGGTCTGACATGTATAGAGTCAGGGTGCAAGGATATGGGAGATTCAATTTCTCTTTTAAGTCCCTAAAAAGCATAAAAATCCCTGCTATACATAATTATAATATCGTAACTTGGTAAAGGACAAGCCTAACACGTTGTGCTTCTTGAGCCTGTATAATGTAATACAATAGCAGGGCAAGCCTCTTTGCCAGCTTCAGTTTCTAATTTCAGGTTGCAGGGTAAACTCATACATAATCCATTTCAGTCTAGCCACCATGGGTTAAAACTACACTTGCACGCTTGCTAACAGCGATGCTGTAACGCCAGTACACTTGGTCCGTAAAGAGGAACACAGTTAGCAAACTGTACTATGACCCGGGACATGCATGCATAACACTGAGCTACTTCCTATCTGAAACATGCAGTTTAGATAACATTAATAAGTTAGCCACCTAGGCTAAATGGCTCTCTGGATGCTATGTTAGCTAGCTTGCAGCACCTAGCACATGTGGGAGGCAAATGTATATCAACTACTACTATATACAAACTATTGTTATCTACAAACAAGCTGTCAACATACACCATCATGATAACCGACACTGTGAAAGTCAGCTTTACCTGGACGTGGTTGTCCACTGCGGCATAAGCCGCCAGTTTCTTCGCCTCCTCTGCCATGAGAGCAGCAGTCTGACTGAACTGATACACGTGTTTCTGGCTGCTGGGAGCCACAAACCTCCCAGATGCTGCCGAAAGAAATCCAGCTGCGAGCTTGAGACCGACCCACCCCTTAAGTCTCATGACCCTGCCCACAGACAGGCAGGCCGACAGACAGGCAGCAACAGGCTTCCCCTAAACAAGGAAGTCAGCGGTGTAACGTTGCTAAAGCGGTCCGAGCAGTTCAACGACGCCAACGGTTTTTACTGTGTGTTTCAATCCAGGCTGATAACTGAACACCTGCCTGTTATGGCACATCACCACCGGTTTCACATGACTTGGAGATCTGCGATTTTGTGCGCAGCTGCAGCAGCGCGCAGCAGCGACATCTTGCGAAAGTTCGACGTACAGCAGAAGGAGCTGCGTTCAGAGACACGCAGCTGTTACACGGTGTTAGAAAATTAATTTTGAGATTTAGTGAACAGCAAATCAGTGTTGTTTTGTAATAATCAGTGGTGAAAGTAACTAATCAAAGAGGGTCAATCTAATACTACTGTATGTTTTAAGTAAGCAGTTAAGTAAATAATCTTAAATTGGCTGTTTTGTTGAGGTTTTATTTAGACATGAGTAGTGTTTACAGTAACATTTTATTTACAGTAAATGAACAATAAATGAGCAGATCCTTCATTTACAGTAAAGTTAACTCAATGAACACACAAACACGCACAAATACTGTACATCACTACAACTCTTTATTTGGCAAACAGCTTGAGATAGTCTCTCTTTTTCAGTGTACAGTATATATATATATATACTATAGTAAACCAACACATTCTGTTTGATAAACATTTTTTCTTATTTTTACATATTACAGCTTACAAATATAGCTGATCTTTTTGACAAAATTACAGGTCTGTTTGACACCTAAATTAGTATGCTATATAAAAATCCACACATTGTACATTCAAGATTAGAAAAAGTAGGCTATATGAAATCAGGATAAAACACCACAGTACGCAATTTCAAACAAATCCAATTAAGGGGGAGTCAAGGTTTCACAAACAGAGTATGCCTTTCACTCTGAATCCAATGTAGTCCTCCGAGAGAAGTTTGCCGCTATTCCAAATCATCAGTACAGAGAAGATATCAAGGAACAACAACAATACTGTCACATAAGAAGAAGAAGAATGGTTAAATCTCTGTACTCGGTCCAAAGTTAGAAACTAATACCTTGCCATGGATTATAATGGATAGTTGATAAAAACTAAACTTTGCATTGCAAACTGTACATATTACTTCATACCTCACAATCTCTCACCAGTGCTGTCTTAAGGCTTAGTCCAAGGATTATGCAAATGCTTCCAAGCTTTCCTTTCATGCCTTGCCTTGCTATCTCCGTATGAGACATCTGCTTAAATTGGACATCTTTCTCACATCTGTAAGACAAAGTTAAACAGAACCGCATGAGGGAGCTGCCA
This sequence comes from Centroberyx affinis, assembly GCF_046629955.1. Taxonomy (NCBI): domain Eukaryota; kingdom Metazoa; phylum Chordata; class Actinopteri; order Beryciformes; family Berycidae; genus Centroberyx; species Centroberyx affinis. Next base: position 359,825 of record NW_027279833.1, on the reverse strand, counting down.
TTGGATTTTGGGAAAGCAACTAAACCGTAATAAAATCCTGCGTTGTGAATGCCTTGTTGAAAGGCAAACTTTTTTTTTTTTTCCCTTGATGTATTTAATAATTGAATCAGCAAAGAATGTTATTTGTACCACGAGCATGGCCTGGAAACTGCTGCCTAAAAATACAGCTGGTCTGTCATTGCTTCTTTAATGGGTGCAGGCCTATACTGGGAAACCCAAATGTCACCAGCGAGTTTTGATTTATACACAGTATTGCTGAATATTGACCATTGCATTCGGTTTATTGAGAAGTTGCTGTTTGTCTTTTGCTATTTTTTTGTGTAGGATACATGTCCATTACACAATGGCATCACACTGTATCAAAAACCCAGATGAATCATGCTTTAAGATGTGAATCTCAGCTCCATTAAAATACACTGAGGAGCAAACCAGTGCTTAGAAATTTTCTCTTTTTTTCGATAACAAGATAATCTGTCCAGACGTCTGGATTACATGACAACGTTTGCAAGCATTGATCTAATCATAACATCTAAATAAAAACAAGACCGGATTATCTTAAAACTCAGCTTTTAACGACTCGTCCACAAAAAAGGGATGCATTGGATCCGCCATTTTGTTTATTCCAAAGCCCACGTGTTTGTTACCTCTACCCAACTCTCTTCACCACTAGCAATGCGCCAGAACCGTTTTGGATTTTGACATGGTGTTGAAGGGTCTTTGATATGTAAACACTGAAGCAAAGCCAGATGCAAGAAAGTCACTACAGCTACAACAATCAGTTATTGTGGAACGTAAAGGAGAAAATTACAGATTTATTTCCAGTTAGGGGTAAACACACACAATTATTATGCCCTTTGTACTTAAAAGATACACCATCATTATGATAAATAAATATTCTATTTCAATTTTACCTAAAATATGTTTTTGTATATTGCCACAATATACTCTAATATATTCAGAATTCGATTAAGATTTTACTATGTTTTGGTTTGTGCTGTCATTTTAAATAACAATTATATAATATATACCTGTGGAATGTATTTTTTTTTTTATTTGGCTGAGCACTTGGATTCCACCATTAAAGTGAGGTTTTCTAAAGAGCTGGCAGGAAGGTAGAGGAAAAACAGAAGCACACATGCTCCTTTTTCCTTAACGAACACTGACACTTTTTTGGAATGACTTAGAAACTAAATATGCAGGGGCACAACTGTCCTTCATGCACAGAGGTAAATCACAGCCTAAAGGTAAAGGAATGTATGGTTCCTACATTGCACAACCAAGTTGGCACAATGACAGAAATACAAAAGGGTAAAGATTTACTTCACAGTGGCCTTGTTCCAGTGTGCCAACCAGTATTACCAGTAAAAGTATTGCAAGTACACAATAATACTATTTGAGTACTTAAAATGAAAATTTACCCAATACATTATGCATTTACGAGGGTGTAACAACAGAATGTAAGTGCAAAGTGTAAAAAAAAGAATTGTCTGTACTTAGATTGTGTCATTACACCCTTGTTAAGCGCTATATATACAGAGAGATTTTCATTAAGCACTTACACAGTATTATTGCGTACTTCAAAGACTTTTCCATAGGTTAACACACAGACTAATACATTGTAATAAGGCCATTGTGAAGTGTCACCAAAGACTAAAGGTATGAACGGGGTGTGGCACTGAACGATCTGACAGGGTCAAAACAGAGGTGAAACAGGGAGTTCTGGACGGTCCGTATTCGGTAGAACTTTCCCCTGGCGTGAGAGATGCAGTCTGTCCATGTTTGGAAAATATTCCCCATGGCTATCCACTCTCTTTCTCACACAACATCCCACCTTTCCAGTGCTTCACCTGTAAGAATGTTCTTCTCTGATACAAAATCAAACAGTCAGTATATCTCCTTTTTGCTTCCGTTCAGTTTTGCATTGAAAAATATGTCGGGTTTTTTTTTGTGTTTTGTTTTGTTTTTTCGACTTTTTGCAGACCCGCACCTCGTCTCCATCTGTAGCTACATGTGTTGGGCATCCATTATGTCCAAGTATTTGGCCTCAATGATATGAGGAAGCACGTTGTTCCTAAACGAGGAAGAGACAGGATTTATGTCAGTCATTACTTGTTAGGCAGTGAGAAAGAAAAAACATAACATACCATCAAAATGTCAGATTTTATCAGACAAGATATATCACTTCCTTCTGAGCAGTGGCAGTGAACAGGAGAACAAATGAACCATACAGTGGTAGCTGATGTAGAAGAATGTGAGTGAACACAAAAGCACTAGAGATGTAGGCGGGAATATTGTGTACACCGTCATATATCATATATACTGCACTACACCCGTTTGCCATTAGTACTGCAGTGGCCATCAGAGCCACTGCTTTCACAAATGCTGTAAAGTAGGACTGAACTGTAACACAAAACACTTGTCTCTCAACTGACTGGTTGCCAGATCATTCCTTGGGTCTGAAAACTGAAATTTTGTATGGAAGTTTATATGTTGAGTGTTTCATGATCTGTAGCCAATTGGAACCTGTTAAACTCCATTATAGAAGTATATGGGTGTCATTAAGAAAATAAGCGTATTTCTTTTTTCCGAAAAAGGTGCTTTTTGCAGATATGTGGTTTTCCCAATAATAGCGACATGTACACAGCTTCTATATTGGCTAAATTACTTTCATCTAGAGGCAAATTCAGGTCAGTCACTGAGGTGTCAGACACTTCACTCTCTACCTGTGTGCTATCGAATGTCATCACGGTTTCAAGCACTTGAGAAAATCAGTTTCTGGGACAAAATGGCCGTCGTAGTACCTGATTGGGATTAGCAGGATCATGAGCAGAGGGAAGATCATCTTCATGTAAGGTATCGGGTACATGCCAAACGTACACAGCACCAGCAGCTGCATCATCTGCAGGAAGGTGAAGTAGTGGATCTTCCTCTGGGGCACTTTGCGGATGTAGTGGGTGGGCGGGTAAGATGTCTGCAGAGCACAGGAGAGGGGGAGAGAGGATCAGACCAGCTTAAAATGCAATCTCTCCTGAGTTTCCCCTACTCAGAGGCTTCAGTTTCCCTGCTGTCTGAGGTAATGACTAATGGGAGCAGAGAGCCCACACACCTTTAGGAAGTGCACTCTGACTGTGGGACCATAAATAACATATAGCATTTGGTGGATGCATTCTTCCAAAGTACAATGACTATACAATACTACTTAAACATGGGTGGCCTCTGTGTGAATGCGTGAGGGGGGGAAGACAGGAGCGAAGTTTCTGGTAGAATTTTTGGCAGTTTTTTTTTGTTTTTAAGCTGCACTAGGCAAGATTTTTATGCAAGAATACACCCATCTTATCAGTCTAAATCAGTGGGGCTGCAAAAGAAAAGAGCATCTTATCTCCTCTAATTGATACACAGATTCGCCTGATTTGCCCAAATTAAATTCTGGTGTCAGGTATGGACACTTCTCCACCCACAGGAAGTGACGAATTGAAAGTGAAATCCAAACTGTCTCCTAAACAGCAGTGAGCAGCGCTCCGTCCACGGAAAGCTGGACTCACCAACATTAGATCTTTTCCTCTCTCATCTCTTTGGTTTCCTTTTGTAAAAAGCATCACAGACCGGCCGGGTTGGTAAACATGAGCGTGCTGTGTGCAGTTTATTGATGACACCTTAGAGGATTTCTGGGTATTGAAGTTCACATTTTTTAAACAGTTGCCTCTCGCTGCCATTTGGAGCCGCCAAAGTGCAAAGTTGCCTTGTGCAGCTTTAAGGAGAGTGGGCAGTCCACTCCCTCTTTGATTTTACTTTACTTCTTTATTGAGACAGTAGGAAGGTTAAGCGACACATGAGAAGACATTCTGGTAGCAGGGACACATGTGGTTCCAGCAGCAGCCACCACACCACAGATACTGGTACAATCAGTGTTTGCAAATAGTTATTTTTTATCTTTGTTTGACTCTGCCACTAATCTGTACTATGATGGTGGGGGTTGCCAATAGGACAATACACTAGTGACACAAAGTTTAGACCATCACAGAAAAATGAGTCAGGATTACCTTTCTATGACTGATGACTGACACTATCTGAATTGTCCTTATCAACTAAACCCTGCCCACCTGGTATTCTGAGTAGATTAAAACAAGCGCAAAAAAATTATTTGCAAATATTATTTGACCCAGGTCTGGTCCACCAGCTCTGGGCACCCAGTCAACCGTTTGATCTGCAGAGCCCTGTGATCAACATATGGTCACACACATACACACACATACACACACACACACACACGCACGCACACACACACACACTCACCTGCTCCTTGAGGAGGAGTGCCATGCGGTCGCACATCTGGTTTCCGTCGATGGAAGTGAGGGCGATGTAGAGGAAGAGGCCGTACAGGACGGGTTTGGGAATCCACTGCAGAGGGACGGGAAGCAGCAGCACCGACACGCCGATGAAGATGTTGGCAGCCAGAGAGGTCAGCCTGGTTTCCTTTACCTGGACAATACTGAGGAGACGCACACAGTGGATGCACACACACACACACACACACACACACACACACACACACACACACACACAATTGGTTTATACAGCATAACAGACAGCAAAAATTTAATCTTTCTAGGTCTTAATTAACAAGGTTCTTGCACATTTTCCATTTCAGAGTTCCAGACTATTTTCCAGACTCAATTTTTCCCATATAAGCCTATGGTGATATATCAAATGTCACTAAGTCACTAAGCCAGCTTTCCACAAATTTACACATTCCCATAACATCAATGTTAAGTTCACAAAACAGCTGCATCTTCTTCGCTTCCTCTCAAACAATATAAACGCATGCAGGTTCAGGTTTGTAGTGGATAATATCATCTAAGACAACCAATCATTACTTTTTAATCATAAAATGTAGAAATGGGTTTTTGTCTCACTAATATATCATATGTAGCCTAATTAAAACAAAAGTTATTATTTTTTCTCCATACTTTTAATCACCATTTTCTATGAATTTCCATACACAATCAGACGTGGAAATTATGAAAATAATTTCCCAATCTTTTCCATACTTTCTAGACGAACACAGGAAACCTGTATTGTATATTTTTCTGCTGCTAATATCACAAACTAGGTCCTGTTGTGCTTGTATTAAGTTGCCACCTCTGCCCCATCATCAACGAAACAAAATTAATGTATATTTATCACACTTGACAATTAGTAAGTAATTCTGATTCTGTTCTAACACTATAATTTTGCACATTTCTGTGCTGCCAGAATCATGAACTAAACACTCTTATCTTTTGAAAAATACTTCACCTCTTTCACCCAGATAGAAAATGGTTAGTTATATAGTAATCATGCAATCAGGGAAGAGCATGATAGCCTTTGACACAAAATTACAGTCGCCATACGCTGTAAAGACGACCTTTAATTGAGCGTCTGATTAGCACTGGCGGTGAGACGACGGTTAACTCACGTCTCGTAGAGGTGCCCCCCCTCCACACGCTGCTCCACAAAAGCCAGCTGACGAACATGGAGGGTGGAGTGGGGGAAGGCGGCGTGCATCCACGGCAACCCCAGCACCGACATCAGTATGTTAATGAGCCCGGAGAGCATCAGGTCCCAGTGATACGCCGTCCCCTTCAGCAACCTGAGGAGCAACACAACACACCGCACCACAGTAAACCACAACACAACATACCACACCACAGTAAACCACAACACAACATACCACAACACAACATACCACACCACAGTAAACCACAACACAACATACCACAACACAACATACCACACCACAGTAAACCACAACACAACACACCACAGTAAACCACAACACAACATACCACAACACAACACACCACAGTAAACCACAACACAACATACCACAACACAACATACCACAACACAACATACCACAATACAACATACCAAAACACAACATACCACAATACAACATACCACAACACAACATACCACAATACAACATACCACACCACAGTAAACCACAACACAACATACCACAACACAACATACCACAATACAACATACCACACCACAGTAAACCACAACACAACATACCACAACACAACATACCACAACACAACATACCACAACACAACATACCACAATACAACATACCACAACACAACATACCACAACACAACATACCACAATACAACATACCACACCACAGTAAACCACAACACAACATACCACACCACAACATACCACACCACAGTAAACCACAACACAACATACCACACCACAGTAAACCACAACACAACATACCACACCACAGTAAACCACAACACAACATACCACACCACAGTAAACCACAACAAAACATACCACACCACAACATACCACAACACAACATACCACAACACAGTAAATCACAACACAACATACCACAACACACCGCACCACAGTAAACCACAACACAGTAAACCATAACTAACACACAACACAACTCAGTAAACCACAACACAACACACAACAACACACCGCACCACAGTAAACCACAACACAACATACCAAAACAGAGTAAATCACAACATGACACACAATACACCGCAAAACAGTAAACAACATAACACACAACATAACTCAGTAAACCACAGCATAACACACAACACAGTAAACCACAACACAGTAAACCACAACACAACACACAACAACACACCACAACACAGGAAACCACAACATAACACACAACAATACAGGAAACAACAACATAACACACAACACAGTAAACCACAACATAACACAACACACCACAACATGCAACACAAACAGTACACAAACCACAACACATGAAGACACACACACATGAACACACATATAAACATATAGGTACACATACATGAGCACATGCCCACAACACACAGCAACACACATACATACAAGAAAACACAAACACAATTGCACAAAAAGTGCACACATACTTTCTAACCCACACATATAGATATATGCATGTACATGAACACACAAACACACACAAACACACACACACACACACACACACACACACACACACACACACACAAACACACACTTTTAGCATTTGCATACAGTAATATTCATAATTACGCACACATGGCAGCCCACCCACAAACACTCACACATAAATACAAAGGGCATCATGTTCCTAAGGTTAGCGGTGCCCTTCAACACCACCAGAATAAATTCACATATTTCACTCACTCTCCTCCACATACTCAACACACAAACAAAATCATGCATTTTGTCCATTCAGCCAGCGTTCAGCAGCATGTTCTCATAAAAAGCACTTGATAATCAATATGCCATTGTGGTTGACAACAAAAGCCAACGGTGGCCCCGTGCGTTATCTTTACATGAAACAAAGACTGCGACCTTTACAATGCCACAGTATGGCTTTCTCCAGATGTTACAGAGGGATTCCTGCTGTGCAGCTTCCCCTCGTCTCCACCCAGCTCTGTAGGGGGTTTTGGCAGGGCTAGGGGGTGGGGTGGGGTGGGGTGGGGTGGGGAGGTGTCAGGGTGGCCTAGTGCTTAGAGCAACCATCCCGTAAAAGGAAGATCACAGGTTCAATCCCTGCAACAGCCAATGTCATGCGTCCTGTTGATTTGCCCTTGAGCAAGACACTGAAACCTGCACTCTGTAAATGCCGCTGAATGCGTGAATGTGAGGTCAAAGTGGTATTAACCAAATTATTATAAAGCACTGACTTTCATTTATTTCTGGACCATTTGATTCTGGACTTTAAAGAAAAAGCATTTCCTGAATCAGTTGATTTAAACTGTAAAAAACAGTAAACTGACCCCAGCCTTGGTTGGTGGATGCTACATTTGTTTAGGTTTAAATTTATTTGCACAATGACGGAACATATTCTAAAAAAATATATGAAATATGATGATGAAAAACAAAGACGAGATGCAGCCAATAATCTGTGTAAATGGTTGATTAAAACATTTTACGTCAAAACAACAAAATAAGCTAAGACAGAACTGCACTGGATACCAGAATCTAAAGAGAAAAGCAGCAACAGAAATTGCAGGATACCAAACCCACAATCCTCACAACTGTTTCCAGCTATTGTCCTCTACTTGGAGGCACAAGACCAGGGATGTGTTGTAGGTGAACTAAAACAAACTGTTAATTTACCTTTTTACTGGTGTTATAGATTTTACACACCTTTCACAGCTAGTGAGTCTTTATGATTCAAATTAACATTTCTAGTAAGTAAAATCAGAGTAGTGTAAGTTACAAATAAACTTGAAAATGGACAGTCTTTAAAAGAATGAAACAGATCAATACGCTTCTGAAAATAGCACTGTTTTTTATGTTATATTAGCCGCTGTTTGCCTTAATGTGATTTTTTTTCTTGTGTGGAACAGACATTTAGATCCAATTAGTCTGTGCCCAACAAATTTAGAAGATGAGGGTTTAAATTCCCACGTCATAGATTTTCACTGTAGGGCTGGTAGACGGTACATCTGTGGGGGACAGATGAGCTCCAAATTAGTCTGTCCACACAGATTTAGAAATACAGGGTGAAAGCCCCACATCATGTTTTTGCTCTGGGCCTTCTTCTGAGCCCCCTGACCGTGAAGATTTGACTCAGATGTCAAGTTTCTGGCTCAATAAATCTGCCCTCCCTAACACATGGACAAATGTCCTGTTGCAGCAGAACCCTAACTAGGGTCAGTGGACCCCCAAAGGTCCTTGATGGCTTTTTGAAGGGTCAGAGGAACAGTTTAAGTCAGTGGTTCTCAAACATGTGTCATCGAGTCCCATGAGACTGCAGGTTTACTTCCAACCAAACACTATGGCAGCTGATTAACAACCAATTTCACTAGAAATTTGTTCATTCACTAGAACCTACTGTAGCTCAATGAGAAAATTTACAAGAATTAAGGTGTTCTGATCATAGGATTCACGCTTACTATTATCATACCACCTACAGTATAGACAGTTTTGCAATTCTGTACTAAATCATATCTAATAAGAAAAACATCATGAGATCTATTTAGGGGTCCTGACATGCAAAGATTTGTTGTACCCAGATATGATGCTTATAAAAACACTGACATTCATTACTGTGTGTCAACTCATCTTTGACGCTACCTGTTCTCTGGTGCATTGGTCAGCGAGACGACAATGTTCTGGTCGATGAAGATGAGGAGGGCCAGGAGGAAGCCGAGGCCCATGGCGCTCACGACATTCATGGCTGAGAGACGTTCAAACGGAGCCAAGTTGAAGATGGGCCGGTCATGAACTTTGAAGACTGGAACTATTGAAGAAAAAGAAAAGACGACAACTATGATGTGGAACTGAGTTTCATTCAACAAGGACACATCCACCATTTTGAAAATGTGGCAACTCTACTCTTATCTTACGCTATGACTGCTGGTCTTAAATTAGTTATTAGATAACTTAAGGCATTTGCTTACAAAACAGAAACATTTGACATGACATAATAATTTATATTTTAAAAATAATGAGTCATGAACATCAGGCAACAACTTTCATCCAAAAGAGATGTAAAGCGTTTTGGAATAAAAACCCTTCATGTGGACTTTAAACAATGGTATTAATAAGGCGTTTCATTCCAAAACACTGTGTCTCCCTTTTGGAAGAATTTTGCTACATCTATAAATATATCCAAAACACTGATTCTATCCTCAGAAACATAACTAAGAAAAGGTCTTAGGATGACTCATGTTTTGATACCAACAATCATTTTCTAAGAGTAACTATCATTTTGTTCACATGCTGGATATCTCACTTTGGACCGCAACTCTTCAAATATTGTTAGATTGAATACAGTTAGTTAAATTTAGGAAGCAATGATAATACAATAATGAGTCTATTATCTTATGACTTATTGTCTCTGGAGGTAAAGGAATAGAAAATCGGCCAGGCACTTATAAATTATAAATTTCACTTGAGGGTTTGGCTCGTCTCTATGTTTTTGTTCAACCCCCCGAGAACAGCTGCTACCCTGGCAACAATGAATGGGGATTCAAAAAGATGCTAAACAATAGAGGATAAAAATGAAAACCTCCAACTTGTTTTGGCCTCTGCTTCGATCAAGGAGTATAACTAGACAATAAAGGCACTGGCAAATAAGGGTAATGTAGTAGTTAGAAAGACTTCCAGTAAATGTCCAGTATATGAAAAGTCACAGGTTCAATCCCTTCAACAGCTCTGGACAAGAACCAGCTAAATGCATAAAATGTAAATGTAAACCAAACGGTGCTGTGATGTCTCACAAAATGACAGCTGGCCAAACAGAGGCCACTTACAGTATTGTGTTGCTACAGAAATGTCACTTTAGTTTACATGATTTGTAGACTATCTATTTACATAAATATACTTAATGCATTAAATCCAGAAATCCAAAATATCACAGGGAACGCTTACTGTATATACAGTAATTTTAAATACTGTAATAATGTAAATACTAGGAAATGGCCATTGTACAGTATATTCTGTTTTGTTAGTTATTTGTTTGATAGCATGATTTGATCATGACAATTTTATTTTAAAATGCAGCAATGACATATCCAATGTTCTGATGTTAGGATACATCTTTTCCATAATGTACTACCTAACTGACAAAGCTGTTTTTATTTTGGATACTATATTTCAGCCCACAATCAGAAGTAAAGCATTTTGCCTTAAGAGTTTTTCACACTGGATCTTTGCTGTGAAAATTGAGTTAAGCAATTGTAACAAACTGGAAAGGATGTGGTCACATTTCCTGTGAGCCAATAGCTTTTTTTTTGCATGAAAAACTGAAATGCAGCACTCTGTAACCCTAACTCTCCAGTGAAACAATAAATGATACTAACGCTCAATGTCATTGAACAGGTAGGAGCCGATGACGGAGAACATGAGCACGGAGATCGGCAGGGCGCAGTCCGACAGCACCTCCCTCACTTTGGCATGCAAGAACGGACTGAAAGAGAGAGAGGAGCGGGGGGGCGGGCAGAGACAAATAATAGAGGAATACAATTACTGTAGACAAGACAAGGACAATGGCTGCAATCCTGACACTGCTTAAGTACCTCGGTCCGCCTTTGCTTACACAATTGAATCCGGCTTTGAGGTTGATTTGATTACTCGGAGCAATCAGAAGTAGAATATTAATGCTTATTAAATCACAGGCTGGAACAGAAGCTTTGACAAAAAGGGAGCTTTGTAAGAGCCAGTCTGGAAGGTTCCTGCAAGCTCTGTCACTCCTGACAATCATCAGAATAAAGCCCCTACTCAGCATTATTCCTCCTAGTCGGCAGTGTCTCCGTCCAAACACGATTTAAACTTCTCCAGTGATTTATCTTAAGAGTGCTGCAGCGCTGCAGTGCTCTACGTACCTCCTTTTAAACTGGTAGAGGGTGTAGCCCATCCACAGTGTCCCCAGCATGAGCAGCAGGCAGAGGACAGGCGTCTCTTGAGTGCACTGGATGAGGGACTCTGGGAAGGCGTTGAGCGCCGAGCCCGCCGCCACCTCGCTCCCGTTCCCCCCCAGCACGTCTCCCCTGCCGTGTAGCTGGTGGAAGGCCTCCACGCTCCCGTTAGACAGTGTCGGGGCGTGGTAGTACCTGTGAAAGACTGGAACCACATCCACAGTGTTGAGTTAGCAAGCATCACCCTGAAGGCCATAATGTCCTCTCTGTAGAAACTCTGTATAGCAGTGTTTCTCCTACCAATTGAATAGCAAGGGGGCGCCATCCTGCCTAAAAGAGCTCCCACTCAAATAAAAATTATTTATTTTTCATTGCTTTCAAAGGAGAGTGTGTGACATGGTCTGGATGTTGTTCCCCAGCCCTTTCCATCAAACCAGGAGAAAGTTCAAGGGGAAACAAAGTTGTGCAGGAGACTGAAAACACTCCACAAATGTATTCACTCATGTCACTGGAAAATGTTTTGGATAAAAGTGTCCACAAAATGGCATACATTAGTGTTGTGGTAATGGCATATGAGCTCGGAGCGTATTTTACAAATGGTTTCAAAAAATTGAACTACTGCACAGGCAAACTCCAAAACAGGAAAACATCACATTCAAAATAAATTACATTCTGCTGTCCTCATTTTTTACATATTAAATTGTGTAGAGAGAGAGAGGGAGAGAGAGAGAGAGAGAGAGAGAGAGTGAGCGAGAGAGAGAGAGAGAGAGAGAGAGAGAGAGAGAGAGAGAGCGCTTGCTAACCCACCAGGATAACACAGAAACTAATGGGGCTTTTCTCTTCACAAAATCTACTGTTCAAAAATCAGGCATTAGCCCATAATTCACTGCCATGCTGCCATCTTGGACAAAGCCAGCTAAGCCAGGATTGACTCTCATGTCAATACATTGCTTTTGATTGGCGGCGCTGACTACAGGTGCGATGCTAGAGTTACATTGCTTCTGATTACGCAGAGCTGACTACAAGCCTAACGACTGTGAGAACGTGAAAGTTCTCAGACTGAGCTGTAGGAAGGAGGAACAGAAGCATCTACTGTATTAGTCGTGTGTCAGTGGACTGAACAGCAACTTACTTTTCACTGTGCCTTTGACTGCATCCACCACAAACGCAATGGAAATGAACAGAGCAATGACTTCCTCTGTTGACCTGGAAAAACAGCAACATCACAGAAATGAGAAGCAAGGTTATTGTAAAGCTAAAATGAAATCCAGGTGTTAAAAACATTGTTATAAACTGAAATAAGAACAAAAACTAGACTTTGTGACTTTTCTACATATAAAATTATTTAAAAATAAAAATATAGGTAAAAAGAGAATGAAGTTTGGGCAAATTATTTTGTGGCTGTCTTTACTGAATGCTAATTGTACTGAATGAGAAATGTATGCACATTATTTAAAAAAAATTATTTATGTTTTATTGTTTGCATTACACCGTGTTGCAAAGCATATACAAAATACCTGTTCTGTACTGAACTTCTATCATTAGAACTTTAAAAAATGCCACCCCTAATATAAATACTAAAACTAGAATAAAACTAAAATAAAACTTAAACTAAATAAAACCTAAAGTAGAACTAAGCATTTGAAATATAAATAAATAAATAAATTAAACCTTAACTAAAACTACCAAACCCACACTGAAAACTAACTAAAATTAAACAAAAATATGTGAATCCTGATGAGAAAATACTGTATGTGTGCAGTTAGACATCTGAAGTAATGATTTTAACTATTAAATAGAATGTGCTCACTATATGCTTGTGTGTAGCAGCTAATTCAAAATGTACATGAGTATTCTCAGACAAGTAAAAACACACAAAAATATCTTTCTGTGTATTAGAGTAACAATTTATTTATCAATGAGTAAACTGATGAATTGATGAATCTACTTATCTATCTACCTATCTATGCATGTATATGTATGTATGTATGTATGTATATATCTATGTATCTATCTATCTATCTATCTATCTATCTATCTCTATAATTATTCAAAGAACAGTTTTAGCTCTGTTCCCGGCTCTGAGACCAAAACTAGGGCAGAGGAAGAAAACCAAAACACCCCAAAAAAACAACTGCTACAAAAAAAAACAAGGTTCCATTTTTTGTCAAGGCTACTGTTTCATGCATGGCATGTGTTTTTATTAAATGTTTTTTTTGGGGGTTTTTTTTGCTGGGCCTGAAAATGACCCTGCAGGGATAGGTAGAATTTAATTTAGCCTTACTGAATCAAACTGAACTGAAATTAATTGAATTTAATTAAGTGAAGTGAATGTGTGTGAAAAGCACCTTTTGAAGAGCTTCATGAGCAGGCTGACATTGAAGATCCCTCCCAGGATGAGGAAGAGGCAGTTCCACAGACCGATGCAGGCGTAGAAGGCCGGGAAGTCCAGGTTGTAGTCATCACAGATTCCTCGGATCACTGCAAGCACGCGCATGTGCAGAAACACGCACACACACACACACACACAAACACAGAAATACATACACACACCATTAGCCATATGAGATGTTATCAACTATTACTGATATAAACATTATGCACCAACAACTTGAGAAGAGTTGGTGTGCAGCAGTTCTTGCTGAGTGACTGTTGCTGTGCTTCTTTTGCAAAAACATGTCAACAGTAATGATGTCGTCCCCCAGGAGTGATGCAGACCCCCTCTGGGCCAATCAGTAACAAATATGTCACCTTGGTTTGACCTATAATTGTAGCACCCCCCTTAGGCCAATTAGTGTTTTTGAAAATTTTGAAAATGCTGGAACACATCAGTAAAATGCACTATTTCCTGAAGTTTTGTCAAAATCCGATCAGTGGTGTCTGAGATAGGACAGAAGATACATGAACAAACAAATGAAGAGTGTAGCGCCCCCCTTGGGCTAATTTGTGTAATTTTCAGAATACTGGAATGCAGTGATGAGAAGCGTCATTCCCCCGAGCTTCATCAAAATCCGATCAGTGGTGTCTGAGAAATCGTGTGTGACGGACGGACGAACAAACAAATAAACAAGTGAACCAGCAGATGGAGACCGATCCATGTTGATTTCATCAGTAAAATAAAAAACGATCAAACTAGGCTGATTAGGAGCAATGGTGATGATAATATCTTTTTCTCTGTAAATAAAGGTAAACTGAAATGACAATAAAATAACCAGAAGAATGTATTTTGGATACTACTATGCTTGAAGTGAGTAAATGAGGAAGATCTAGAGCTCATTACACATTTCTGATCCTTGCCAGAACATCAGCTATGGCAGAGATTGATTTTAAACAAAAAAATGAGTCTAAAACATTCCAAAGAAAGGGAAAAAGTAATTACACTTCATTCAAACCTAAGAAGAACAAAAGAAGTGTAATGGGTTTGCCAAAACCATCACAATTTAGTTGTAATCTTTAGTATATCTGTGTGCAGATGAGTTATAACTTTACAAACAAGCCATTGTTCTGCTCAGACAAAGACTGCTGGTAATGTACTCTAATTAGCCCCACGAGAATGTGCTTAGCACAATTCTATCCCATTTACTTCAAAGATCAATGCACCACAACCCTAACAAACAACTATGGTATTAAAACTACATCTTGGCATCGGAGGGACCACTTTGCCTCATCGTTGCCCGATTCCACAGCTTCCAGCAGTCATGATCATTTAAATTCCAGACAACAAAACACTGCTGCTGGGTAAAAACCACGTAACTGTAATTTCGCTATTTTTCTTCCTCTTACATGAACTGAAAGTTTGCACGGCAACTTCTGTGATGAGTGAGTTTCATGACCCTCGGGCCTTTGAAACCTGTGACACACCATTATATAATTTAAAAAATCCGAGGGCATCAGTGAGAAAAAAATGCATTCCTTTCTTCATTAGTGAAAAAAACAAAGTCTTTGGAGATACGTGCTTTTTACCCGACCGCAGCACAGAAACTCATTACGGACGTACGTGTGAATAAACATCTACTCCCACAAAATAAATCAGTCAAATGGTGCTGTTTTCTGGTAAGAGAGAGAGCAGACGAGGACACAAGATTTTCTGGCTGCTGTTCTACATGGTCGGGTGCCTCCTTCTCTCGATTTTGACGTAATCTTCTTAGTAACCCACCTCCCCCTCCCTCCTCCCCTCCCTTTCCAAATCGCCCGTCGGCAGAAACTGTAAGGAGATAAGTATATTTTGCTGCGGCTGAGCTGAGCTGAGGAAGAGCGGGGAGGCCTACCGCTGATGAAGATGGCGAGGGGAGCGGTGGTTAGAGGGATGACTAGAGGAGAGCCGGCGAACAGCGAGTAGATGACCCCACCGATGCTCTGGCCGATGATGGTCTTCCGGACATCTGGGGAGAGAGGCGGACACACACACACACACACACACAGAGCTCACACAGGAGGAAACACTCGTGTGTATTGATTTATGTGATTGTTGGATATATTATTATGTCTACTATATCATTTATGTCTACGTGAGCGAGTGTGTGACTGAGTGACTGACTGAGTGAGTATGTGAGCGTGTGTAAATGTGTCTAGTTAGGGTCTCTATTGAGCTGAAAGGTCAGGATCCAGAAGTACATTTCCAATTCAGTTTTCACATAAGGAATTTTATTATTAGCCAAAACATTTCAGCGGTGTAATGTACCATGAGTTACCATGAGTTATTCGATTGCGAAACAACTATATTATACAACTATGTTCCTGTGGAAACCATCAGTCAAACTGGTTTCAACTTTGTTGTTAAGAAATTGTGTTTTATTCCTGAGTTCCTTGTGAAATACTACGATACCCACAGGCTTGAGCGAGTTCCCGCCAATCAGAGACGTCGCTGTTACCATAGAAACGTTACCCACTCCAAAGTTGCGCATGGTTGGTAGTCGGACCAGAGCAAAGTAACGTTAGTCAACTAGCATCCTGTATCAGTGCTTGGTGCTGCTCCACCGTGGTTTTACTGTCAGACATGAAGTCTTTTGTTTTTGTTTTTTTTTAGGGATGAGGAGAAGAGTGTTCGCAGGGGCAAAAATCACTACAAATCTGTAATTACTATTATATTATATTATATTATTATTATATTATTTAGTATCACTGGAAAGAGAATCGAAAGCATTACGTACACAGTCAAGTGTGTGTGTGTGTGTGTTTTAATAATCTATTGTAATCATTAGTAGCTTGTTGGTTCTGTTCAAACATTAAAACTCTTTGTATGGGGATTTTCTGAAATGTCTATGGAGAAAATGAATGGGAAATTTGCTTCCAGAACCAGGACCACAGTGGGAAAAAGGGGCAGGCACATTTTGAGGTGTGTGTACGTTTGAATGTGTGTTCGTACCAATCTCGCCGCGTGTGCTCTCGTCATTGAGGGAGCCGAAAGCGATGGCGGGGAGGAGGATGGCGATGTAGAGGAAGATGGCTGTGGTCATGTACTTCAGCAGGGTTTTATTACTGCCAACTATACCTGAGGGAAGCCAAACACAAACACCTGAGTCATATTCATCACATGATGGAGTGGAGGAGGTGCAACTCTCTCTCATTTCAAAAAGACGAAAACATCAAGAGTTTATTTCCAAAATACTATATGCATTGAGGAAACCTTCATCATCAAGAATATGGAACATACATTATGTAAAAATATCTTACAAGGACTTACATTACCTACTGCCCTTTAAAAATCACCATGATTTGTTTCAGTTTTGTACCATCAATCATTTTGTAAGAGTAATTGTTGCTTCTGTTTTTTTTTCAAATGATGGATATCTCATTTTGGAATAAAACACTTTAATTGAGCTCTAATGAGATCACTGTGATTTTGGTCCTGTGACCTTCATCAGATGATGATTATCTGATGACGGTCACAAGACAGAAATATCTTTTAGATTTTGATACAGCCCAATGAATGTGTTTGGATGTTATGGAATGAGAAAGGGCTGAAAGGGAGCAGTTGAAGTGGAGAATCCAACTACTCTACTCTCCTCTACTGTAGTCTACTCTGCTCTGCTCTGCCCTACTCTACCTGACTCTACTTGTCTCTACTCTGCTCTACCCTGCTCCGCTCAATCATATTTTTTAAATTCATCAACTAGTCAACTAATCTGTTCTTTGGGTTTTTGTTGACTAAGAATTCAGTTTCAAAGTTTTTTTCATGACATATTCTGTGAGTAATTTCCTGAAATTCACAAGGTCATCTCTGGCATCAGAACAACACAACATTCAGAGGTAAACAACAATCAGAAATATGTGTTTCTCTCTTTTGAAAAACACTGGATCTTAAGGTCAAGTTGCAGGAATGCATTTATTTGAATGGGGAGAATGATGTGGGAGAAACAGTGTTAGAGATTTCTGATAAAGACGACAATTTGCTTAGTCAATAAAATCCTCCAGTCAGCCGAGACTGCAATAGAATGTATATGGCAATGTCCTTGTCTGATGACTTGGGAAATTACAATAATATTGGCCATATGGGAACATATGGCAACAGTAAAAATCTGAGACAGTGATTTTAGTCGGGGAGAACCCTAGATGCGACACAGATGCAGCACAGATGTATTTGAGGCAAAGGGTGACAGACAAATGAGAAGCTGGCAGAGGCTCCCCGGTGTGGCATAATAAGGAAGATGATTCACTTTCACAAAAAGTCGTAGAGGGAAGGCAGTCAGGTCCAGCCTACCATCTGTGAAGTCAGAGGGGTAGAGAGGCAGTCTGCGGCACAAGTCCTCATAAATCCCCCGGCCGGCTCTGAAGAAATCTTTACACTGTGGGAGGAAGGAAAAAGGTTCGATTTTTTAAAAAGGTTATGAGGATTTTTTTCTTATTAAATTCTTTTTTTGGTAAATTTCACATTTACATTTAGCTGATGTCTTATCCGGAGCAACCTACAATAAACGAAACAGTTGGAAAAGCTTAAATTGCTAAATCATCGACATTACCAGCAACCAATAGTAAGGAGTGCAAGCAGTGGCAGAGCAATGGTTACGTCTCGTAACCATTGCTCTGCCACACACAATGATATTTAAAGTCCATTGAAACGGAAGTTAGAGCGTCTTTAGCTTCTGTACTGTGACGTATTTCCCAGTGAAACGGAATATTTGAGCGGTGTACAGTTACAAGAGGGATTTAAATCAAATCCTTCGCATTTGATTGGACCGCTAAACAGTGGGCGGGGCTTAGAGTTCAGCGCGATACGGTGCTACAGAGAGAAACAGAGCTACAGAGGACTGTTGGCTCCACACACACCAGGTTGAAGAATGATTGATGGGTAGATGTCATGATATTATTGGTTGGTTCATGCTTACGTAAGCACACGGCATATTTTGTTTTACAGGAAGAAAACATGATTGGATTTTGATATAAGAATACAAAGAAACTGATTTTTTAAATTTTCTTTGCATATATTGTTAAATAGGTGCACAATATGACCAGGGATGTGATCTAAAAGGGTTAAAAATGCATTTTTCATTTCATCTCGACTTTAACATGAATAGTCATGAAATAACGACTATTTAAAAAAGCCTACAACGTTACTTTGATTGTCAAGAGCACATATTGCTACAAAATGTAGCAAGGCAATATTACACTAAGCATGTAAATGCAGGTTCAAAGCAGTAGACCTACAACTTCCACATACTGGAGACACATCAAAATAATCTCAATATTCCCTCAAAAGTGGCTGAACGTCCCCCAGAGGAAACATGAGTTGACAAAAAAGTCAGCTCTCAAAATATCATCCATTAATGTTTTTTATACAATAGCCTGGGTGAATATTTGATTCTGATTGGCTGGAGGGGTGTTGATTAATTTCAGATAACCACATAACTCTAGTCATTATCACTGGTCTACATTAATGCACCATGTTGAGGTTTGCTTAAGAACTGAATGATATTATTTTG
The DNA here is from genome assembly GCF_046629955.1 of Centroberyx affinis. NCBI lineage: Eukaryota > Metazoa > Chordata > Actinopteri > Beryciformes > Berycidae > Centroberyx > Centroberyx affinis. The sequence continues at coordinate 340,531 of NW_027279833.1, read as the reverse complement.
TACCAGTTGGGAGAAGGATCACTTTTATGGCATCAACAACATATTTAGCAAAACCAGGAATACACTTATTTTAGCTTTATTAACTTTCTTCACCATCTAATCACTTGAACTCTGCTGGTCTGTTTCCTGTCATCTGAGACTGACCCTCCTGCCTCCATCTGGCTGTTAGATCAGAGTAGTGGATTTATTCAGAAGTTACAAGACTGATGACTAAAAGATAATAACTAACCCTAACCCTATGATACACCACTGCAACATATTCAGATAACGTTACAGTCAATCAAACAACAATATACAGCTACTGTACATATTCCTTCACTCTCCAGTAGCAAACTTTACATAGTAATTTTTAGTAACAAAGATGGTTCATGTGAACATGTCTATCGTCTACAAGTTAAATTCACTTGGACACTTGCTTTATCACTCACATTGGGTTGAAAATAAGACAGAATGTCTAGTTTCTTCTTTCCCGACATTTTCATAACACAACCTGTCAGCTCCGCTGCTCAGATTAAACTGTCTGTGCCTGTCATTTGATTTTGTTTGTTTAACGTGGCTGGGCTTCCTGGTTGGGTGGAGTTTTCCGTTTTTAAGTCACTCACGTCATGTGAAGAACAAGACGGGAGCGTCTGTTATGTTCGAGTCTGGAACAAGATTTGAGCTTTGCGCTTTCCCCCGGTCTTGCTAGTCTCGCGCCTGTGAGCCTATGCTTCTCTGCGCCTCCTCGCACGTTCACAAGTCTGTTGATCAGACAAGATCAGGGGGCCCCTAGTGGGTCCCGGGCTGTTCGCCCCACCCCCACCCCCCTCCGGCTCCGCTATAGAGTGCAAGTTTCAAAGCCGGAGCATCCTGACATTAGATTTAATAAATATCCCTTTGTCCCTAAAATGGCCATGTATAATAGGAAGTGTCTGGTACGAGAACAGCCAGGGAGAGAAGGTTTAGTGCATTTTTAGTGCAAACAGAGGAGGAAGGTAGAGAGAGGGCCATGTGATTCGGAGGGAGACGTAAAGTGTTTCTTAAAAAGATAAAGAAGATGGGGACTCTTCTGTCCTGAATAGGCTTATTAAGCAAATCATCCAATTATCCAATGTTTCTTTGTTGAACATAGCATTACACCTTTACATGGACTGGGTGTATTAGTGGGGAAAAGCCCTTGGAAACTCATTCCCGTCCCATTCGTCATAGTAGTCATAGAGTTTTGACGGTTCTTGGCAGAACAAAGCCATTTACCTCGACGTAAACAACCTGGAAACAAACAGGTTTAAACAACAGCGTCTGCGTTTTTTTTCTAGGCTAGTTTTATGAAGCCACACACGCTTGTTCAACAAGGACTGTTCATCCATTAAATCCCTATACATAATGAAATCATTTATTATTACAAGGGAGTCTGTGTGTGTGTGTTGTGTGTGTGTGGGGCCTGACCACCATGGCCCTGGCCAGCATTTGGCTCAGGTTCGATAAACAAAAGTCTCAGAGAGGAATTACTGTCCACCTGTTTGCCATTCGTTCTGAATGGTCGATACTGTGAGGCAACGGGAAGGAAAACATCAAAACACAACAACAATTTGGCCTCATTTCTGAAAGTATAGGAAAGTGATATGTGTTGCGGGTGGTCCAACGTCGATGTCGGATGTGGAAGGAGGAGGGGAGAGGTGCCGGCTTTGCTCTCTCTCTCTCTCTCTCGTTTTTTCATCATTTTCTCTTTTCTGTGTCTCTCTCTCCCTTGTCCTCTCTATCTCACCTGCCCCCCCCCCCCAATCCCACCCTTTCTCTCTCACCTCCTCTCTCTCCTCCTCCTCTCTCTGTATATATCCCTCCTCCACTGAATAGCTCTGAGCCTTTCAAGCCCTGGGATAAACACCTAAGCAAACCCTCCGCTATAAAAAAAAACAAGGGAAATGTCTGGAAGCCCCGGCCTGTCAACAGCGACATTAGGAGGAGATGTTGGTCCACGGCATTGAGCAGAGCGCCTCTGGAGGTGTGTGTGGTGTGTGTGGTGTGTGTGGTGTGTGTGTGTGTGTGTGTGTGTGTGTGTTTGTGTGTGTGTGGCTAAGGGGTGGGGAGTTCTGACAGGACTGTGAGAGATGTAAGGTCATTTACCCACTGAGGAGGCCTGGCAGGAGTTGATGCTGATTGATTAGGGAGAGAGAAAAGATGGAAGAGTCGAGCCAGCCGAGCGGGGAGGCGAGGAGGAGATGGTGTGTGTGTGGGGGGGTGGGGGGTGGGGGGCGGTGGGGCTAGGGTTAAAGAGAGGGAGTAGAAGGCAGAGAATGGAAAAAAAGGTAGAAATGTGTAAATGTATGTGCGTAGATGGGATTCAGCAGAGTCGGGTGGAGAAATGAGACAAGGAAAAGGAAGCGGAGGGCGAGGATGAAGATGAGGATGAGGAGGCACCTGCAGAGACCAGGGGCATTCAGCAGAGAGAGCCTCAACACCGACAGAGAGGGGAGAATTAGAAAGCGCTAACCAATCAGAGGCCTCATCTCAGGGCGCTGGGAATGACTCATAATGCGGTCATGCAAACACACACACACACACACACACACACACACACACGCTGCTTTAAAATATGGAAATGTGCTAGCCTAGGTACTAGCCTAATGTGGAATGGTTGTACACATGGGATATGCATACACATAACACAACAGACACACACACACACACACACACACACACATGTACTCCTGAAAATAATGTCCAGTTACAGACACATACACTTGAGAGCGCTCATGCAAACAGGTACACACACATAAATACACACTCATTATATCCCTCCACTGACAGAACTACGCACACACACACACACACACACACACAAACCCCCTTAACAACTTGAAATCCCCTTCCATGCACAATATACTGCATCTCTCTCTCACACACAAGACATACATGCACATACACGTACACACACGCACACACACTTAACCCCATCCACATGCGTGCACACACACCCACACACACACACACACACACATTTAACCCCCTCCACACACACCCACACTTAACCCCGTACACACACACACACACACAACCCCCTAACGACCCACCAAAGCCCCTTCCTCACACAATGTACCCCTTCTTTCTCTCGCCCCCCCTCTCTGTCTTTTTCTCTCTCTTTCTCACACACACACACACACACACACACACACACACTCCACAGCCACCGCTGCTGCCCACCTTGAGGGGTTTGTGGCTGCGGGGGTCGGTCTCCTCCTCCTCCACGGCGGTGGGCTGCTGGTTGGCTGCGGTCAGCTGGTGCCTCTGGAACACCAGCGCCTCCTTGAACTCCTCCTGCGTCTTCGTCTCCAGCAGCTTCTGCCTGAACGAGATGTCAGAGAACATGGTGGCGAACGTCCTGCCCAGCTCCATCGCCGTCTTGGTGCTTTTCTGTGGGAAGGCGAGCCGATCAAAGTGCCGTTACATTACAGTAAAATCATTAATGATACAATCCAGTTTTGTTTTTTTTTACTATCTCAGCATTTAATTCTAAAATGCTATATATCTGTTTTGGAAAAATGTCGCTACCAGTTTTTCAAAATCATAGATGATTGTTCTCTCCAAACGTCTTTTTTACTACTTTACTAAGCAACCCTAACTTAAAATGGGTCTGTTTTACTGCAGTATTTACAATAATTACGAATATAAACAACCGCATGCTTAGCTATAACATACTGTAGACATTGTAAATTGGGCCTTTACCAAACATGGCTCCCATCTGTTTTGATACCGAGGAAACGCATGTAAACATTACTCCTTCAAAGACAGGTTGGGTAGGTTGCAGGTTTGCTGTGGGCGGTTTAGGAGCCGGGCGATTGGGGGGCTTTTGTCAATAATCCCACATCTGTTACAAATAATGCTGTCACAAGTCACAAAGTGTGACAGAGTGATGATAATAACGTCCTGGCAGGCTGTTGGACAGCGTGGTGCCAGGGAAGCCGTGTTAGCCAGGTGGTGAGGATACCAACATAGCCAGGCTCAGAGCGTACAGTAGCAGCTGCAGCAAACAGAACGACTAAAGCCTTTAAGCTTTTTCACAGGGAGAAAGTGGTAACTGAATTTCGGCCAGAACTGAAAGGATGGATCTTGATTTATCTGCAGGCTCTCTCTCTGCGTAAAGGCACAGGATTCCCTACCATCAGTTTGGGGCAGAGGTAAGTCTTCAGGACAGTTAGACGAGGACAGTTTCCCTAACTGCCAATGGTGCTAGTGGAAGACGCTTTCAGGTGTGAATTTGTGTAACGGAGTAAGTGAGAAGCAGGGCATTTGTGAAAAAAGAGCATGCACGTTCAGCAAATTTACACTGGGTAAATAAAAGTTTTAAAAAAATGACAATTACTAAGAATCTCTCTCAATGGTGAGTGATGCCAATGGTCCGGCCTCACTCACGATAGATTACATACATTTGCCAACCAAAGGAATTCCTACTATCATTATCATCATGCCACTTCAAAGAGCTGTCTCACAGAAACAGTCACCATCAGGGATAATTGAGGCATAATAATGCTTTATGTTTACTTGGGGCCTAGATTAATGTCTCTGAGAATGCCATTAGTGGTTGTGATTGCTGGCTATAAGACTGGCAGAGAGGGTGCTGGAACCTTTACGGAGAGGCACGAACACAATGGAGAGTTCATGGGAAAAAAGAGAAAGAAACCAAACAAACAAGCAGAAAACATGATGTAGTTAGCTGTGGCATTGCTGATTGCCAGAGTCACTCGCCCCCCCTCGGCGGTTCCATGGTTTGATAGTGGATTGGTGAACCTAGTGTGTATGTGTGGTTGGGGGGTTGAGGGGGGATGGGGAGTGGCTGAATGAGGGGCCAGAAATGCTTTTCAGCGGGATGGGGCTGAGGGGGGGAGGGGGTTTCCATCTGGAGGGGGGCAATAATCAGAGCCCTCTGAAGAGAGGAGAGAGTGATGGTGGTTGTGTGTGTGTGTGTGTGTGTGTGTGTGTGTGTGTGCGTGTGTGTGCGTGCATGTGTGTTTGCACACCTGTAGATGGGAGTGTGTGTGTGTGTGTGTGTATGTGTAATAGAGGGCTCAGGATGAAGCAGTGGAGGACAGGAGGGTTGAGTGGTTTGATGGGAAGTAGAAAGGGTTTATGTTTTGATGGGAGGGAAGGGCGAGGGTGTTACAGGATATGTGGCACTTTCAGTCTGCAACAGCAAGCTCTTCACAGCTGAAGAAAACAGCAACCCACGACTGAGCAGCGCTACACAAAGTTCAGCCAACGGGCCACTTGTACCCACACAAGACTAGTGAGCGGCCGTTGGAAAGATTTCAGCTCCAGAGACATTTGGCAGCCTGGCAGCCGACCACTGACAACATTATCAGAGCTAGTAAAAACTAAGATAAAGGCTGAAACTAGGATTGAACAAGTATTTTAGTGAACTGAAATAAATATTTTGAATAAATATGTTGCAGTAAATAACATTAAAATTAAAACTAATAAATATTATGACGCAACAATATGGAGTATGGAGCAGCTCTTGGAAATGTTTCAGTTTAGAGGACATTTCCTTTACAGCCTGCCAAGCGAAGTCAGAAGGAATCCAAAGTTACTGTAATATTCTATAATTTCATCCGCAGTTCGGTTTCGTTCTAAAAAAAAGAAAGAAACAATGCTTCTTAATAGGATTTCATGAAAGCCGACTGACTCTAATTGAATTTCTATGAGCAGACTAATCCAAAAAAGTTTAATTTGTTGAACTGAATATATACAGCAATTCCTTTTAAAGAGCTGGAAACAGAGCAGGAAGGTATGCAAATCACTTCACCAATTACTGGTATAGTAGCAGCGGGACACTTGCATTGATATGGTAAGTTAAATTTGAATCATCCCTACACTTCCAGCAAACACACCTTTCTTTACCATTTTACTGGCAAAGACGAGTGACAACAGCAAAAAGATTGGGAGAGAGGAAACAGAAAATCTTCTCTACTGGCTCTGGACCCAATCGTTCCTCAAAATGAACCTCAGGCAAATAAACCATACAATGAAATAATTAATTAGTACATGGATGAATTCATGAATTAAGGGATGAACGAATGAATGAATGAATGGAGGGGATATATTAGATGAAAGAATGACTGAATGAAAAGTAGACAGTGAAAGAGTCGCAGCGACTTAACAGACAGCCATGGCAGCCAAGAGAGAGAGCACAAATAAATTAAATAATGAATGAAATAATGAATACATGAATAAATGAATAAATGAGACAAGCAAAATGAACAAATGATGTCACAAAAAACCACAAGTGGATGTACAAACGCCTTAGTAATCACCCAAGACAGATAAGTCAGTCTATCATTTACACCCTTCGGGGGGGTAGTTACCATTTTGAGTGGGGCCAGGATGAGGATGACATAGCGGACCTCGCAGCAGTTCTCCCCCCAGTTCTGCGGCCTCTCCAGGCGGGAGATGCACACGTGACGCCTCTGGAGACTCTTCACATTGCAGCTGGAGCACGGAGGGAGAAGGAGGAGGTATTATAAATGTCAACGCCTCACCTCACCGGCAGCGCCCTTCATTTCCATAGATTAACCTCTTTCTCAGCAGCAACAGTTAGACGCTATTCAAATGCGGTGGGCGAGCGCATGTTCACTCGCACACAATCGCATGCACACACAACATGCACACACACACACACACACACACACACACACTAAATCCTGTATTTGCATCCATCGGATTATGGCATATTTTACACAGGATTCAAATATTACATTAAGAAAATAATTGTCACTGCTACACACACACACACCATACAGTACATCCTCACACATACACAAGCTCACAAACACACACACACACGCATGCATACACACACACACACACACACACACACACACACACAATGCAGCTTACAGGATGCAGAGCCAGGACTGCTGGTACTGGACCCCGGTGGCCGTGGCTGTCACCCCCTGGATGGTCTCTGACAGCAGGTGGACTGCAGAGGAAAGGTCAGAGGTCAGACGACAGGCAGCTGAAATCAACCTCACGTCCAGTTTAATCCTCATACACTCCCATTCATTTTCTGCAACATAGTCTGGTGCTATTGCTTCTCTGGTGTGTGGGCCTTAACAGAACCAGCAGTGCAAGTCATCCCTATTTTATAGCTGATTGCTACTGTTTGCTTTGTTCACAGCACTCTGTGACTTTATTATGAAAAGCTGCTACACAAATACAGTCCTTATTATAAACTATGATGCTGACAAATTTCAAAAAGTTTTAAAAATCATGTAACATTCTACTTCTTCATGTACTGTTTTATTTCCTTTGTATTGTTTCATCCTTGTTTTATATTATCTTATATGATATTCTATCATATTCTATGTGATATGATCTGTTTTTACTGTTCTTTTAAATTTCTCTTTTGTAAAGTGTGTTGGGACTTGTGATAATGCACTTTAAATACATAAAACTTGAAATGTAAAAATGGCATACATGTTTGATTCCCAATGAAATAGAGCCTTGCAGTTTTGAATCTAGATTTGCTTTGATTTGTTTATCCAGCCAAACAGTGTCAGCTAAATGCCTAAAATCCAAACTATATTTCTGGCGCTTTATCGGCTTGTGTCAAGCCCCTCAATATGATGTCTACATCAGAAGTGTCTAATGAGCTAGCCTTCTGCTTTAGATGGTGCCAGTCCACACAGTGTGCAAACAAACACCATGACAAACTAATAACTATGGCCATCCAACCCCAGAAAACACCAACGCTCATGCTCGAGGATTTAACAAAACATTTCATTATGCTCCCAGGTTTACACTGTAGAAATCATTAAACACAGGCAACCAGGGGCGTTGGTGAAGCCAGTCCGTTGCCTCCTAATAATAACTCTCCCTTCCGATTTCCCATGCTGAGAATGATGTATAATCGTGTTTTGGGGGACATTCAATGCGCCCACCACCCCCACAACCCCCCCACCCCTCCAACCCACTAACTGAAAAACCCCTCAAGAAGATTTGGCGTGCTTTGGCTCGCAAACGTCGTCATCTTCTACTCCTCTGTATTGGGAAAATTACAGGGAGGAAATGTTTTGTATCATAAGCAGCAGGGCCGATCATTTCCCTATCATTCTGATTTTGCCTGCCACTGGCTTGTCTCTCTTTCTTTTTTTCTCACTCTCTCTCTGTCTGTCTCTCTCTCCAGCTGCCATGCCGTCTCATCAATAAGGTATCCTCCATTCATGCCAGAAAATGATGGGCGTCACCATGACAACAGTATCACAGTGCTGAAGGAGTGAGAGAGCCGGGAAGAGAGATGGGGGGGGCAGACAGAGAGAAAGAATAAAAAAGAGAGAGAGAGAGTATGCAGACAAAGAGAAAGAGAGCGGGAGGAGAAAGGATGAAAAAGAAAGGGGGCATGTAGAGAGGGAAAGAGAGGGAGAGAGACAGGAAGAAAGAGCAAGAAGCAGGAGACATGCAGGGAGAGAGAATGAGAGTGAGAGAGTGAGAGGGGGGAAGACACAGTGAGAGAAAAAATGTAAGCAAGAGAAATAGGGCCAGAAAGGGAGCAAGGGAGTGGGAGAAAAAAAACAAGAAAGAGAAGTACGAGAGAGAGAGTAAGAGAAGATGAAAAGGAGAGAGAGAGAGAGAGAGAGAGAGAGAGAGAGGGAAAGGACAGAGAAGTGAAGGAGATGGACCGGGATTCAATTCAATTAATAGCAGTAAGCCTGACAGCCATGTAATAATCAAAAACCATCCAATTTCTCATTGACGTCAGAGAGAGAGAGAGAGAGAGAGAAAGGGAGAGAATGAGAGAGAGATGGAGAGATACAAACAAAACAAAAGAGAGATAAACATAGAGAGAGAGGAGAAAAGGGTAAAGAGAAAGAGACGGAGAGAAATGGTGAGAGACAGAGAGAAAACAGAGAAAGTGAGAGAGAAAAGGGAGAGAGACGGAGAGAGAAAAACAGAGAGAGACAGATGTGGGGAGGGGAGGGGGGGGCGGGGGCGGGGGTACCTGTGGTCGTCCATACCAACAGGCTAGGTGGCCAATGTCAGACTCCCATCTGGGAGAGGCGGGAACGCTGTTAGCCCCGAGCCTCACATTACAGCGAAGCCTGAGCCGTCACTAAATCACCTCCACTTCAATGTTTTTTAGTGACAAAAGAATTTGTTTTTCTTTGAGAGAAATCTTTGAGCATCGCGTGTGGCTCGATGGCTGGAGCACGGCACTAACCCCGCCACTGTTAGGGGTTCAAATCCCACTACGGCCACCGAGGCTGAAAGCGCAGGCACTCGTGGTACTGTGAAGTGTTTGGCAGCACTGCCTGATTTCAAATTATTTTATTTACCTTACTTATTTATGTTTTTGTCATACCATTTTCCTCCTTCTTGTTTTCATTTAGTTTGTCATAATTAATTTGACAATCTTTGTCTTTTGAGGTGAGTTTTTTCCCCCAAGTCCCATGTTTTTTTAATTTTAGCAGCAAAATCTGTAGTCTTCCTTTTCCTTCTGTTTTAGAATTTTTATATACAAATAAATTCACTTAAATTAAACCAAACTAATGTGATATAAAGTAAACTATACTATACTAAGCTAAACTAAACAGGCTCATCTTCTCTGGCTGACTTATTTGATCATGTTAATCTTGCTGGAGACTTAAACACAGAGGCAGACTAGCTTTTATGTTTTCACAGGATGTCTACATATGAACAGTCATGCCTTCCATCTCTACTTGCCTTGAAAATGCTCCCCTTTTCTCCCTGGCTCTTTACCTAGCACTTGTGCACTTCGTTATTAGACATGATCATTGATGGGACACAGGAACATGTGTAATATATATTGTCAGGGCACTAAGCCTTGCACTCCTTAGTTTTGGTTACCTGTGGTTGCTTGTAATGTTGATGATTTAGGAATTTAAGTTGTTGCAGTCATTGCCTGTCACTCTGGATAAGAACATTGCTAAGTGGAAGTTGTTGACAAGACCCTGCTCACAACTCTTGTGAGGTTGAACACACCTAACAGTAATTTAACCAATACCAAGGATTTTATGGAATGATCCCTTAATGTGCCATTAAACTAGGGGGAGCGCCTAAGTACAAACCTGGCTTGGATGCTAGAGGAAAGCGGATGGGTGGAAGTGAGCATGTCACTGGGGTGATAAAGTGGGCAGCTAATTAAGACATGCACATTTGATACTTGTCTGTTATGTGTAGATTTCTGCATGGTTTCGTCAGCTTTTGATACACAAACAAACACCGCTGAATCCACACAGAGAAAACAAAAATCACAAATGCTCACACATGGCATATCAAACGTGACGAACTTCAATGGAAATGTAATGAAAAAATATGAGGACGGCAAGACTGGTTGGCTGGATTGTCCCCTTTGATGTTGTAGGATTCTTGGTGAACTCTTTAACTGCATTATACACACAGTTTGGTTCGAGGGGGGAAAAAGAGTTTCTAATTTTTATAAATCACATGAGGATAATGCAATCTGTCACAAATAAGGGGAGAGAAAAATTGGTAAAAACAGAAACTGGTCCAAAGAATTTTCATCTTAATATTTCTTCTGGTTGACATGCTAGTACAACATCAAGACAAAAACACAAAATCTACTGAGATGTGCAGGCAAAAAACATAACAATTCCAGGGAGAAGCTCGCTATAGTTTCTCTGTCAGTTTGCCAAAGGACCGCAAGCCTTTTTGGCAATGAGATTCCTCACATTATGCTCAGGGGTGACCTCAATAAAACCCCTGATCTTTTGCTGCCTAAAAGATTAGCTGTGGCCTCACCCATTGGTATAACTGCCTGTGAGAACACACACACACACACACAAGGGGAAATGATGTGTTTCCTTCAAAGCGTGGGAGGTTGTGGAGGGCACTTTGAAGGAGGTGATTAAAACACAGGAGGGCTCTATACAGCAGTGGGATATGAAACACTTATATTAGGTACATTCCATCATAGCCAATCACCATGCAGCGCATAGATGCTATGATGCCACGGGCGATGACAGGGTCACCAGGACTGGGTCAACGGTGAAACCTTGTTATCTATAGAGGTTGTCAGTTCTAATCCTCACATAATAGCTACCTATAATAATGTTGTATCAAACAACGCCATACATGGGTATATAAAAGTCAAGCATGGTATATGAAGAGCTGTATTCAAAAACAATATATTTATCTGTTTTGGGAAAATAAATACTGCAAGTCTAACATTTGATATCTAAAAAATGTAAGGGATCCAGAGATAATTTTGTCAACCAAAGACTTAAGTTAACTACCCTGCCAACAGTGCATTGAATTATTTAAACTTTATCCTGTAAATCACTGTCAAAGAGATGGTTTCACTTTTTTCAAATGGTTGACATCTGATTTTGAACTGAAACTCTCCATACAGAAACAGCTCCTCAACTTTTTCACAGCGCTTTACAAAAGAACTGATGTGCGATAACATTATCGGACGATGAGTCCGCTGGACGAAAAGGGCGTTGATTCGAGGGGCAGCTGAAGAGCCATCAATATCTGTGACACAGGATGGATTGCTGGTGTCTGTAATCATTTGATGACTCAATGGATCGACCCAGTCCTGAGCGCGCAGAGGAACACAAACGGCATACTGATGGTGATTGGTACAGAAGCAAACCACTGATTACAGCCTCACGGCGGCTGACGCTGACATTTTCATCCAATTAGCACAGCTTACCGTCATCAAAGAAAACGAAACTTTGAGACTTGTCTGCACGGGGGGGAGGAGGGAGAAAAACCAGGAGGAGAGACGAAAGATTCAGTTTAGTCACCTTTTATCAGTGGGATTGAAGACACACAGTGATCAATATGTGAGCAGTTTAGTAGATACATCTATACATGCAAGCACACACAATCATGCATACCCACGCACACACACACACACACACTCACTCACCCACCCACGCACGCACACACACACACACACACACACACTCACCCACACACACGCACTCACTTACTGTTTAACAGGCACGCACATAAATATCTCTGCTGAACAGAAGCTTCATTTCCTGCCCTCCTTTACCTCATGCATATTAAATATAATTTCCCAGAGAAAATCCCTCAATGTCTCGTCTTTGTTAGGCACAGAGAGATCTTATCTTGATTACCGTCCACAGGCTATTACCAAAAATTTGATTTTATCACTGATAGCAGTTATGTGTTCAGCTAGTGCAAAGAAACCCGAAGACTTCAATGAAGAAATCAAGATGAGGAAACTGACATATATGGCCATCATTTTTCATGTGGTAAAGAGCCTGAATTAATGGTTTCAATTTAATATTCTGATCATTCCTCCAGACTGTTACCGAGAGATTTTCGCTGTGAAAAGTCATGCCGCTGGCCTGGAAAAGATACATTATTATAACGGAGATGCATAGTCAATTGTTTCAGACATACACAGCACCTTTCCTGTTGAACGGAGCTAATTATTTCCAGAATATATGCCTACCGTTGGACAAAAAACATGTATCTACACAAAGCACGTTTTTCAGAAATGCAGAAAAGAATGCTCATGCTCTCATTGACGGCTTTGTTTTTTTGAAATCATACAATGGGGTTTTAACAGGTTTCAAGGTTCCGAGAGTCATGAAACTCACAGAATGCAGAAAGGGCTTTGTGAACTTTCAATGTAAGAACGACAAAGAAAAACACCAAAATTGCAGTTACATGTTTTTTTCTGCGACAGCAAAGACACACTGTTCACCACAGGGGTACGAGCACCTTGTTTTAACAGAGGAGTTCCCCCTCCCCTTTGCATATTCAAAATTATGAATATGTGATTGTTTTGCAGTTTGATTTGAGCTCACAAAAAAAACAAAAAAAAAAACAGGGGAGGATTATGCAAATCGAGTGGAGAGCCAGCTAGATCGATCAAAGGTGACAGCAATTTAGGGAGAAATTATGGTACAGTCATCACAAATAGGACACACAATCAGCACCACACGTAGCTCCATGCACTGTAGCTGCTAACAGTATCACAGAGGAAAACACAAAAGATTATTAGTCAAAACATTGACAATCAGTCATTCTGTAGCAGCCGCCATGATCATTATTATCATCATCGTCATCATCATTGTCATCATCATCACTATCACGATTATCTTCAGCATCCTACAATTATCATCGTTTTTGAGTATCTTGAAAAACATTATATGAATAAAATGTATTATTTTTTGCTATTAGTAGTAATATTAGTAGTAGGATTATTAGTATAAGTAGTAGTAGTAGAAGTATTACTGTTATCAATGCATTGCATCATCAGCTGCTCTTTTTTCATACGCACACTGTGTATATTGTGTTCCATTGCTGAATCCCAAGACAAAAGTGAAAGAAAAAAATAGTAAAAGTTGGCCTCCAAAAATCGACTCTTCTGCACAAGTTGGAGCAAGACTAATTATCTCTGTGGGCTTTCATCTTTTCATTTCTGTAATTCTCTGTTCTTTCTGTGCCTGTTATAATCTCGCCCTGTTCTCTTTATCTCACAGCTGTACAGTATTACATTCCAAATGAGCTGGTCTGCTCGAATCACCCAGTATGGGAGACTGAACATAGATACGGGAGAAATTAATACCTGAAGAGATATGTCCTATCGATAACATACTTCCATACAATATAAATGTATTCCCCTAGCAAGAGCCTTTGTTCCTCCCCCGGAGAGATTTTTCCCCGCTGCCAACATGACACAGTTTCACATAAGAATGTTCATAATTTCAATTTGGGGATCCTACCAACAACCATGGGCTTCTCAGTCCGACTGAAAGGGTTTCATTCCAAAATACTACACTGAAGAGTATGATTTCAAAATGAGATATCGACCATTTGAAAAAAAAGGGGCACATATTCTTGCAAAATGATTGATAGTACAAAATCAGAACAAAGGATAATAGGTAATTTAAGCCCAAAATGATAACACTTTTACAGACTGGCTCTTCTGTGATTTTCAGGTAATGATTTTTTTTTCCAAATGGATTCATAGCATCTTGGAAATGGACTCTTCAAATATCTCTTTAGTTAAAATATCTGTGTACATCCAGACTGCCCAGACTCATTTCTATATATCCATCTGTACATTTTACACATCCGCACATTCTGTACATATTTCTGTATATATGGTACATCTATTCGTAGAGATGATTTGATAAATAGAGAAGCACATTTGCACATCTGCTTCAACCTGTAAATCTGAAGACTTTCTATTTATTCATATGTTGCATAATTTTCAAAATGTTTAGTTGTTGCAATTATTATTATTATCTTCAGCACTCATTGTTGTCTAGTGATTACTTGATTACTGATTTAGTTTTACTTTCATGTCAGCAGTCATTTTGCCAGTGTATGTGTCAGTGTTTTTGTTGATGGACATCTCATTTTGGAATGAAACATAAATTCAGCAAGACACAGTATTCTGTTGTGACAGGGTTCCTGCACATTTTCAAAATGCCATACTTGGATGATATATGCAGATAGTGGTTTTGTGGTGGCAATATAACTGTCAACTGTGAATCTAGAGCTGTAAATTCTTCGTCTTCACAACAAATATAAATATCACTGGAATAAACAATATTTTCTCCTATTCTTCTAGACTTTTTTGCACAAGTCCCAAATTCATTCAAGCCCTGGAAATGCTCAGTCATTTTCCAAACATTTCCAGACTACCCAGACCTGCACAGGGAGCCCTGTTGTTAAGATGGCAGCCACACAGAGAAGCCTCCTCTGTAGCCTCTTTCTGGGGCATTCTGGGAAAGAAACAGTCAAGTAGCAGCAGCCACCACAGCTTGAGAGTCTCAGAGAGCCATTTGAAAAGCTAAGTGAGTGATCGATGACAGAAGTCAATTATCACCTCGCGGATCTGTCAGAGGCGGCTGTGCAGGGTGAGCTTCACACACCACCCACCTCTGACTAACCGTCACCATCCGCCGGCACTAGCCCCGGCAGCCAGGGAAACACAGGACATATAAGAGAGGCAGCCTGCAAAACTCTCTCATCTGTTACAGTCACTCCCTCCACATGTTACAGTGGTGGACATTGTCCCCCCTCATTTGTTTACTCTGCATCTGCATGGTATTATCAATTCTTTCTTGAATGCTATACAGCCGGTCTTCGACCAACTGGTCAACTAGAGCATCCTCATAACATCTACTGAAAGGAAAGCAAAACTCGATTTTTCTAAACATATATATCTTTTGGGGATGCAGTGTTAGTTCAGCCAGCTTGCAGGAGACAGTGGGACTTCAACAATGGCTATATACTGTTACGTAAGCGGGCAGAATCCTCCTGCTCTAATGGGCTGGGGGGATACGTCTTAACCAAGAGGCTCTGCTGAGCTGAAGGGACCGGACTAATGTGACAAGGATCCGTAAGCCGATGAAAGGGCACCAGACCTGGAAAACTACATTTTAAAAACGAATTTAAATATCTGAAGTGTGTGAGGTATGCTTAACATTTTCATTAACATTTCAAAGTCCAACGGGGAGGTTCAATGTGTGTGTGTGTGTGTGTATAAGCAAAACTCAGTAATTCAATAATATTGAATATCATTGAAGCTATTAGCGATCTTGAGCATTTTATATTAAATATTCTATTCTAAAATCAATATTGCATTTTGAAATGAAACCCTTCTTTTTTTTTTTTACAAAACAAGGAATTACATTTTTAATTCATTTAACATTATTGTAAAAAAGGGCAGGGTATTCATGAATAAAGAGGAACCTGCTTAAAATGGAACGTAGCTGCAATGTTTTTAGGTACATGGGTGCCCTTTACTGCACCAGAATATTAGTAAGAAAAAGTATCAAACACTCAACTACAAACAAATTATTATTATTAACAAATTATTCAACTACTACTTGGACAGGTATAAAAATAACACACACACAAACACAAACACACACACACAGCTGGATTCTGTTCATCTTGATGATCAATGGTGTTGTTGTTTATGGTTTTGCTTCAACATGGTCACTGGAAAAACTTCAGCTTACTTAAAACAGTTTTGTTTGTTTGTGTGTGTGTGTTCACATGTTTGTCCACGTGCATGTATGGATATGAAGTTGGATTTCCGCCATCATGCTAGAGAACCAGAACCTGCAACACCTAACTGGTACATCTGCGCTACACTTGGCATATGTTCGTTTACGCATAAGAGGAGATCTACTTTGATAGTTTTCTCCTTGGAAACGTCTGATGTCTGCACATGTAAACGCCTGCCCACAAGATTCAGCACAATGAGCTTTACACTGCATCCGCTCAAAAGGCCGTGGGCAAACGGAGAGCCTCGGCTCAGACAGCGTCTCGCAAGCTTCTTGAACCATTCTCAAGTGTATTTGACAATTCTACTCTTGAGCATGGGGTAAGGCTATTTTTCAAGGTAGGTGTTGACACATGCAGATGTCAGATGTTTTTAGGTTTGGTCAGATGTTACAGGTCTTGGTCTGATGCCAGGTAGGCATAGATGGCACTGGTTCTCTAAGATATTGTGTTTTATGTGTGACTGTGTCTACAACTGTGTCTGTGACTGTATATTTCTATGCATATTCACACTTTTTTCCACATGCGTGTTTGTGCGTGTTTGTGACAGGGTCCCTGCTCACCGTTGACCTCCTGAGCTCCAGCATCAGTGAAGAGCATGCTCATCACCTCCTCAAAATTGCAGCTGGGCTCCGACGCATGGCTGTCCTGGCCCACATGGTGCAACATTCTCTTCAGCACGTCGTCCAGGGATGCCGCCGTCTCATCCAGCAGGATGCTGGCCCTCGCCAGGAAGCCATCCAGGTCCCGGTGTGCCCGGATCTCCTCCTCAAAATTCATCAGCTTTACATACTATGGAAAAAAAGTCAGACGAGGAGTTAAGTCCTGTGGCTCTGGAAACACATCTGTGCCCCCACTGGTCAGGATTGAATCCTGTCAGTTTTCTCCCCTACTCTGTCTCCCTTGCTACTTGCATAATGTTTAAACAAGGAATAACAAGTACTCATGTCATCCCCCCTGAATGATGCAGGCAGCCCATTGGCAAGTCAGTAACAAGATGCATCACCACTCCAAATTTCATCAAAATCCGACCAATGATGTAGCAATTATGGCTTTTCAGATTTCAAAATTTTGACCTTAAATTATAAGGTCCGGATCAGGCCAATCAGTGTAATTATAACACCAGAACACACTGCCAAAATTCATCATCCCTCCAAGTTTCTTCAAAATTGGACCTCCGGCATCATTTGATTTTGATGTGGTTGTATGGTTGTATTTCTGCCGGGGTTGGCCGCATCAGGCCAATTAGTGTCTCAGATATCATACCTGAGTTTAAAATTATAGCGTCCCCATCAGACCAACCAGTGTAATGTTTTTAAATAGCTGTGATGTCTGAGATCACTTAAAAATGTTCCCTATTATAGCACCGTCATTACGCCACTCAGTGTAATTTGTAAAGAATGCTGGATTCATGTAGAAAGTGCTGTGTCAATTGTGGTGTAGGACTTAGGGCTTTTCAAAGTTAGAAATTTTGACCTTTAATGATCCCCCATCAGGCCAATTAGTGTAATTTTTGTAAACAACAGTACACTGTGCCAAAATGCATAATTCCTGCAAGTTTTGTCAAAATCGGACCAGTAGTGTCTGAGATAACACCTGAGATTTCACATTTGACAGATGGAGGAATGGACAGACGGACCAACACCGCCTGATCCATGCCCCCCCCCCCTGGATTTCATTGATCGCGGGGACAAAAATACTAAAGGTGAGTGGATCCCCCACTGTCCTTTTCAAAACAAAACAACAAACAGCCCAGCAGAAAGACCAGGGCTAGAGACCATGGAGCTATTTGTATATAGTTTTTATAAATAGATTTGATTCTGATACGGTTGTATTTCTGCCGGCGTTGGGGTCAGTTTACCTTCAGGTCAAATGATTCAGTTGAAGTGTGCACTGTGATTCATCTGATATCGGTGGAGCATTTATTCCTAGTTATATGTGTTGTACATGTGAGATCCTGTTGTCCTTGTACTATATGTGTTAGTATGCATGATGAAACTGTAAGTTGTCAGAGAGATATAAAGACTACCTTTCATCAGAATATTGAATATATGAGCACCTTTTTCTGCGATATGAGTAAGCTCCTGTATCTGGCCTCTAGACCATAAAATGATGCAAACTAAGGTGTGACATTTTTAATCATTTGATCATGGGTGAAAACAAAGATACAGAACCAGACCTTAGACAGTTAAGGGCTTTATCAGAATCTTTAACCGAATCTTTCAGAATTAATCAACTTGATGAGCATGACCCACTACAAGAACTGCCTGCCCCGTTACTAAATGCAATAGATGAACTAAATCAGGAAGGAGTAGACGCTGATCTTTTAGACCTGTTTAGACCACTCAACGACGCTATTGCGAGCCTCAATGCACCGGACCACTCACAAACTGTCACAGAAACAGATTGTTTGAGTGAAATAAACAACGCTCTCTCAGAATACTGGCTACAGCGAGGGGGTGAAAATGTAAACAATGTAAACAACTCGCAACAACAGACTCCTGAGCACACAGAGCCTCGTACAGAGCCTACCACAGAGCCTCGTACAGAACCGAGAGTGGTAACACGCACTACATTTAATAACGTTGAAATAAGAGAGCTTCTGACTTTTCCTCGCTCTGAGGGTGATGCCGAGGTAGATTTCGTTGCATTCTATAATAATGTCGCAGGCCAAATAAACAATATGACGGAAAGAGCGTTTTCACACGCAAGGCGCGGAGATGTGATCCAGATGGAGTTGAGAGGTCAAAGGTAACAGAATAGCGTATCCCGCATCTTAACCGTCGACGAAGAAATGGATAGAAATGGTTTTCAGAACCTCTTGGATCGACTCGTACAATCAAACCGGTCCGTAGCAATGGACGTCACCCTAGAATTAGTCGTCCAAGTGATCCACAACCCACGAGGAGGCGGCAAAAGAAGAATGTTGGAAAGAACATTAGAGCGTGAAATCCTTAAAAAGAAGGTTCGCTTTTTGTACATAGTAGAAAACCCCGATAATCAACTGTGTTTTGCCATCAATTTGGCTCATCTTCTGCGTCCCAGTCTCTGTGATAGGGGAGCCGCTATACTCGGCGCACAGATTCAGCATGGGGTTGACTGCACAGACGGCTGTGACTTTTAACGACATCTGTAAATTTGAACAAATTCTGAACCGTAAAATTGTAGTGTTTTACAGAACCAATGATTCAAAAGCTCTCTGTAAATACCAGATGTCTTTCCAAAAGCCTTCCTAAAGTCCTTCCTAAATCACTACTACGGCATTAAAAATCTCAATGCCTTTCTAGGAGTTAATCACGTGTGTGAGCATTGTTACGTGGGACACAACAATGTTTTGAATCACAGCTGTGACAAATACTGTAAAGTTTGCTTAGATGCTGATTGTACACAGCATGAGTTGAAACTTACTGCGTGTAACGAATGCAACAGGACGTGTCGTTCCCTTTTCTGGTTGGAAGCGCACAAAAAGCCTAAATGGCGGCCAAATGCTAAAGTATACGCCAGCGAATGCGAAATGCAGAAAAAATGTGAAAATTGCGGTCTGCTATACTACGTGGCTCTGACTAAGGACGCCGAACCGCACGAGTGTCCATTGCCGGGGTGTATAATCTGCGGGGGGAAACAGCAACGAGTGTTATATACAGTGTCTGCGCCCCAAGAAAGATTATAACCAGAACTTGATATTCTACGACTTTGAAACATTTCCAAACGAAAACGGTGTTCAGTCCCCTTTTTAGTGACTACAAAAACACTGGAGGGAGAGAAGCGGTACGCTAGCAGGCTCCAATGTGCCAAAGACTTTGTTCTGCATTTCAGGAGCCCCAAATATGCAAAATCACTGTTTATAGCGCACAATTCTAAAAGATTTGACAGCTATCTCGTTCTTAATGCTATGGTCAAGTTGGGTGTAAGTCCCACCTTAATCATGCAAGGTAGCAAAGTCATTTGTTTCAAAGACAAAAATACAGACTCGCTGTCGATTTTATTCATGTCACTAGCCGCTATGCCAAAGGCCTTAGGCTTTAGCAATAAAGTCAAAGGGTTTTTCCCCCACCACTTTAGTTCAGAGGCCAATTTAAATTACGTGGGCCCCTACCCCCCTCGTGAGCTTTACGGAGTAGACCAAATGACAGAAAAGCAATAACAGGAATTTGATGCCTGGTACGATACTATGGCTCTTCATGGGACTTTTGATTTTCAGAAGGAAGCTAAACTTTACTGTGAAAATGACACAGACATCCTCATGAAGGCTCGCATGATATTTAGGGAGGAGTACATTAAAGAGACAAAAGTGGACCCCTTCAGCTGCGTCACAATTGCCTCAGCGTGCATGAAGGTTTTTGTCACCAATTTCTTAGAACCTTATATCATCGCCATACCCTCACCCTACGACTACAGACAACAATTTAAAACATATTCAAGGCATCCAGTGGTTAAGAGTGGGTCATGTCCACAGAGAACATATTTATTCAACATGCACTGAATATTGGAGAAAAACAGCTAGGGAGGTGTTTTGTAGATGGATACGCTGAAATTAACGGTGAAAAATGGGTCTGGGAGTTTCTGGGGTGTTTTTACCACGGTTGTCCCACCTGTTTTCCGTCTCATGACATCAGCCCTCTGACACATAGTAGCTACACACATTTGCACGAGACATGCGAGGATAAATTACAAACGCTACAATCTGTGCACGGTGTAAAAGTGGTAGTGATGAGAGAACACGTCTGGACAGAGATGAAAAAATCAGATCGGGGATTGCAGGATTTTCTAAAACAATACAACGCTCCTCAGCCTCTCTCACCCCGAGACGCTTTGTACGGAGGTCGGACGTGCGGCGTACAGCTCAGGCAGACAGCTGCTTCTGATGAAACTATACAGTACGTAGACGTGACTTCCCTCTACCCCTACATAAACTGTAAGTATCTTTACCCTCTAGGACACCCCGAAATAATCTACAAAGATTTCAAAGAGCCTCAGGCTTACTTCGGATTGATCAGGGACGTTGTCTACCCTCCTAGAGGATTATTTTTCCCCGTGTTACCGTACAAAACAGAAAAAGGTAAACTAGTGTTTACTCTGTCGTACGTGCGCCGAATTGAATTTTCAAGAGGGTCCTTGTGCACATAATGATGAGGCCAGAGTGTTGACGGGGGTCTGGGTCACTCCTGAATTTAAAAAGGCCTTAGAGATGGGCTATAGGGTCGCTAAGATCACAGAGGTGTGGGACTTTAATAAGTGTAGCAGTTCTATATTCGTCGAATACATTCACACTTTTCTCAAAGGAAAGCAGGAAGCTTCAGGCTACCCCGTCGAAGCGTCAGTAGATCAAGAAAGCAGAGGAAAATACATAAGGGACTATCATACAAATCAGGGCATTTGGTTAGACACTTCTAAAATCGCATCAAACCCTGCCAAAAGACAAGTGTCTAAACTCTGTCTCAACAGCTTTTGGGGAAAGTTTGCGCAGAGAAGTAATCTGATCCAAACCCAACTAGTCAGAGAGCCTCAAGAATTTTTCAAGTTAAGTACTTCTCCTTAATCCGTGTATCATTTGTTCTTTTCATATTCAATTGAGAATCCAAAATCGGAAAATGAAAAAATGATTTGTTATTTCGTTATTCGTTTATGAATCTGATACCAAAAAACAAATAACGGTTTGTTTTTCGTACTTTCGATTTTATGCTCAAGTCAAAAATAGGAAATGAAAAAACGAGCCACGGGCTGAACTTGATTTTGATATTTGTTCGATTTGTGTGACCTCGAAGTTACTGTCTCGTTAGCTTGATTCAGTTTTGCTAGCCTTGACGATTAAATCCGTGTATCATTCGTTCTTTTCATATTCGATTGAGAATCCAAAATCGGAAAATGAAAAAATGATTAGTTATCTCGTTATTCGTTTATGAATCTGATAACAAAAAACAAATAACGGTTTGTTTTTCGTACTTACTGTTTTATGCTCAAGTCAAAATAGGAAATGAAAAAACGGGCCACGGGCTGAACTTGATTTTGATATTGAATTTTGACTTTGAATATGAAAAGAACGAATGATACTAAGTTAAGTCAGCTTAATTCTCAAATCCACAGAGTTCAAAAGTAACCTCTCGCAGAAAAATATGTCGGTGTGAAGGGGCCCAGCAAGTGAAACTCTCCAGAGTCTCTGCTAAATCGACCTCTCTGAACTGCCCCTTTACTAGGCCCTGTTGCAATAACCTCCTCTAAACCTTTGACGATGGACCTCGCTCTCTGAGCCGGGCTTGACAGGTTTTGGCCTCCATTCAAAGTAGGCCGACTCTGCCGGAATGTTAAACCAAGTGTGCGGGTATGAAATCTCCGTCAAGGCTACCTGCCACGGACCCTCTAAATCGATATGCTGAGCTAAATCCACACGGAAACTAGAACTTGTATTATTTTTTAAAAACATCGAGACTGGCGTTGGAGGGTAGAGTCACATAAAACCCTTCGCTGGACAGTTGATCCATGACTTTGACTCTGTCTTTGATATCCTATCCTATTTGATATCCTTCCTAAAAGAGTATGAAACCCGGAGAGGGTTACCTATTGTTTTTATACATTTTTAAGGTCACAAGCCCTGACCCAGCTGTTGAATTTCTCCGGCCAATTTTTCCAGCGCACCAAGACGTACTTTTCACCTTTTTGTTTACGCTCTCCCAGAATTTCTTCTACTTGATAAGTTTTGTCTTTAGGAACCTTTACTTTTTGTAACTTTGCTTCGTCGTAATCTCTGTGTGTACACAGGGGGGAGACGAGATATGCATTCGACCACTGTAAACAACTCATCCGTATAACTCTGTTCATATTTTTTATCAAACACTCCTCTCAGTTTGGATATTCTTACCAGATCTCCCTTCTTGAACTTAGTACTATCCCAAAGCGCCGAATTCCTTGCACTACTGTACAGGTTTTGAAAAACTTGAGGGGTGTTCTCCGACGTCACCTGCTTAGGAGTAATTTTTATACTTTTATGATAACTGTTATCTGTTAGCTTTCAAGCAAATCCTGTAAAACGTCTAGGTAACGTCTGGTGTTTTTAGCCATAAAATACCTCCACATTCAAGTTTTCAACGTATGATTAAATCTTTCGACCACAGCCGCTTTCAGGTTGCTGGCTGTAGCAAAATGATTAATGCTGTGTTTCTTCATCAAGGCCTCAAAACTTTTGTTAAAGAATTCTTTTCCCGCATCAGTTTGTAACTTTTCAGGCGTCCCGCTGTCTTTTAAAATAGAGGCAAAGAGGCCTTAGAGACCTCGGATCCTGTTTTTTTCTTTAAGGGTCTCGCGTAAGCCTTTTTTGAAAATACATCGATGACCGTTAATAAATAATTGAACCCGTCATTATGCACGACCAAGGCCTGCATATCGCAGAGATCTGCCTGAAACTGATTTAGAGGTCGCGGCTCGAAAACTCTGTTTCTGGGAAAATGTATCCTGGCGGGCTTATGCAGAGTATAAGCGTCCTGTTCAGATAGAAAATCTTTCACCCTTTCGCTGGATGGAGGGGAGAAAACGATTCGTCCAGAGTCTTTTTATCAATTCGCTATAGCGGGTTAGGTAAAAACCCTCAGGTAGCCCCTGCAGGCATTCGTATTGTTTTTGACTCCCTTGGTTAATTTGACAGCCATAGCAGATTTCAGTTTATATTTGCGTAAAACCGGACCCAGCAAACTAACTACAGCGGCTTTCACCGTGTCCAGAAATAGACAGGACAGCAATCCGTCTGCTGTCTGAATGCTGGATAAACTTTTAGACAACAATGGTGGTGAATCAGAATTTGATGATGAGTTTTCAGGTCCTTTCCAAAACTCGAAAGCTTCTTCCAGTTTTTCAAGCTTTTTTTTGTCTTCTCCGATATGTGAATCGGAAATCTCAGCAACTCTGTCTTCTAAACAGACCTCCGTTTTTAGTTCGTGAAGAAATATCTCTGTAATGCCACGGACTCTGGATTCTGATACGTTGAAGTTGTGCGATTTCAGCAGTTGCAGGATGGAGGGGATAAAACGTTTCGTCCAGAGTCTTTTTATTAACTTGCTATAGTGGGTTAGGTAAAAACCCTCTGGTAGCTTGCTGGCATAGCAAGAGTGTTCTTTTACAAACGGATGGTTAATATGGCACTCGTGGCAGATTTCAGTTATATTTGCTTAAAACCGCTCCCAGCAAACTAACCACCGCAGCTTTCACCGTGTCCAGAAATAGACAAGTCAGCAACCCGTCTGGATCATCTCTTGGTGAATCAGAATCAGAATCAGGAGACGTAATGAGTTTTCAGCTGATGAAGCAATAGTATTGTCCGGGCTCACGGCCTGCAGGGATAGCGGCGGTGTAGGAGGGAGTGACATTGTGGGTTTTTTTCTTCTTCTTTGTGTTCGTCTGCCCCCACAGAGCCCTGTTATAAATGATAAGAAGGGGGCGGGGATACATGGGTCCAGGGGTGTGTCTATGGATAGGAGAGAATTCTTTTCACAAGCACTTGTTCATTCCAGCAGTGGCTGCGTTGGAAAAGAGACGTAATCTTTGCAGCGCATTCCTCAAACATTATCAACCAGGCATTGACGGGCACGCATAACGTGGTCTGAAACACTGAACCATGGTGCGTTTACTCCGTAAGTGCGGTTCGTTTGGAGAGGTGAGAACACGCATTCGAACTCTGGTGCGGACCAAACAAGCGAACCATGGTCCTCCTGAAAAGTCGAGACTCGGTCCGTTTCCAAGTGAACCACGGTTCGGTTCGCTTTAGGTGAGAACGTAATTGGACTTAATATAGGACCTAATATAGGAAGCAAACAAAAATACAGTGCATTGTGGGTTGAAAACGGATGTTGACGTCCGTTGATGCTGGCCGTTTCCCATAGCAACAACAAATATGGAGAAAGTGAAAGTGCCGGTGGAGAAATAGGACATTGTAATAAGTGAATTTACGTTACTGTAACAGCGATCATAAAGGCAGTATGGATTATACCGGACATGTATTGGAAATATCTGGTAAACCTTTGCTTGTTCCACAACATTGCTCTGTTCTTATTGGGTTGCAACACCAAATCATAATAATCAAAGCTACTATCGCAATCGCAAAATGCTGCTGTTGCTCCATTGTTGTCTGTGACAATGTGATTGACAGGAAGTGATTTTCTCTTGGAAATGTTCTGTCCAATAGATGAACGGCATGTAGGGCCGCGTGTCATTTGTTTACAAATGTTGATTCGCTTAACACAGGAACACTAACACTGTGTGAACACTAACCGGACCTAATGAAAAACGCAACAAAGTAGCAACTCATCCACTGATTCGGACCAAAGCAAACTGACTATAGGTGTGAAAGCGCCCTTAGTCTCCCATACAGCTCTGAACGTTTTTTGTTTGCCGGGCTTCTCCTCTTTCTCATCGGTGTTGCCGGCCGAGTTTGGATCAATGTTTTCCTTATTTTCCTCCTCCTTCACCACTAATGTTCTTTCTTCCACATCTCCATCCCACAGACTGGAAATTGTAGCAGCGTCTTTCACTTTGAGGCAGTGTGTTACCACTAGATTCAACACTCCCCAGTCGTTAGATGTGAGCGTGGTTTTTACTGTGTCGGGACCAAAAGACTCCCCGACTGGCAGATGATAAAAGCAGAGTTCACTGACGGTGTAATTAAACACATACCCGAGGATTCTGTCCGATCCCAGGTTCCATTCCCCACAAAACAGTTCTGAAGGGGGTAACTGGGTCCTACGTAAATACATGACACGTTTCTTAGGAGCGTACCACAACGGCGATTCTTGAAACGTAGTCACATTTTGCCGGGGGGCGGGGGAGGAGAGGGTGGGGGAGAAGGAGGACTGACACATTCCGATGACATCATATCACATCTGGGGAGAAGGGGAGGGGGGGGGTCAGGGGACCTTTGACCTAGACCTGTCACATTAATATTCTGATGAAAGGTAGTCTTTATATCTCTCTGTTGTCAACATCTTCGTCTTTGTGGCACCAGCGCCGCGATGACAAAGTCCTGTGCATTAATTGTATTTGGTGATTAAAGTGATTCTTATTCTTGTAAGTTGGATGTGGCAATCTTTAACAGTGTTTGAATTTTGAGGAAACTCCACTTCCTGAATTGTTAATAATAAAAGTGAAAAGAACACGGACCTGGCAGAAACACAACCATATCAAAATCAATTCTATTTATAGAGCGCTGCAAATAAACAGATTCATAACAAAATTCTTGGAGGGGAAGAACGGCTGCGACCATGTGAGATTGATAAAAATCTGAAGGAGAGAACAAACAAACAAAACTGTAAAACAGAATGGGAAGATTAGTGAAAATATCCAGGAGAAGTTTCTGGCATGAGCTGACACTGAGAGGCATGTAGTGAGGAAGGATTAATTTATCCTCACTGCAATTAGATTGCTTATTCTACACATGGAGAGTTTTGTTCCATATACTCCTCATTTGGAAAAAAAAAAGTGACATAAATGTTATTATTGAATATTTAAAGTTATTAGGCATCTTGAACCATTTACTTACAGAACAAGAATATTTTAGAGCAGTGGTCTCCAATCAGTGCTATTCCAACCGTACCCTACACCATTTTATTGAAGCGATTAGTTCCTCCGCTCTGGTTGAAGGTGTAATAATCAGTGAAATGAGCTGCTGGAGTGTTTGGTTGGAATGAAAACCTGAATACACATGGCTCTCGATGGAACATGGTTGGAGATCACTGTTTTAGGGGATAAAACAAGCACTTAACTTCAGGTAGCATGTTTTTTTTTTCCTAAATGGGATTTGTAGCAGCTTGTGATGAAACCCTTTACATGCATTTACCAATACACAAAATTTCATTTTACAATCCTTTGTGCCATAATCCCGGGTGAGCATTCATACAGAAGCCCAATTCAGATGACAAAAGAATGATGCACTAACCCACACATGGTGACCATAGACGACATCAGGCTAGCCGTCATAAATTTACAGGACCATCAGACAGCATACCATTCTCCAGCCACCTAATTTAAATGTTACATTCACTGACCAACTAATCTAAATATTACAGGGTAAATGTGTGAGTGTGGGTTTGTCACTGGGGTTGTAAAGTGGGCATCTACTTAGGCTTATACTTAGTGCCCATCAATCATCTCTAAACTAGCTATTGATTTAAACACCAATAAGCTAATGGGACATATGACACTGGTGGCTTGAAAGCAAACGATAAAGATGTAATGATGCATAGGAACTTTGTATTTTTTTCACTGTATTAACCTAGTGAACTGGCACTTCCCTTGGGGCTTGTTGGTATGATGTATGCTATGGGGATTTGAGATGTGTATTTTAAACCTAGCCAGTTAACCACAATTCCCTTACGGAACAATTGAGATTTGAACTGAACTTGAAATGGCTGCACTCATCTTCAGCAATGTCTTCAGTTCCTTGCCTGCCAACAATCATCTTTTTTTTCATTTAGGTGGATTGCATCAGTAATATTATGTTACAGATAATTCAGAGTGACATAGGCTTACCCTTCTTGATGTGTTCAGTAAGACGCATCCAGAGTCATCAGAGTCTGGGGGAAAATAAAAAAAGAGGAGAACAATTAGACATACACATTTTTTGTACTGTAATTAAACACCACAATATACTGTATATCTGCAAGTATTAAAGTATTCTACCGCACACTGAAAGTCTTCACACCTCTTTCATATTGACACATTGTTGACAAGGGTCATGTGACTCTACATATGAGAGTTTTTATACAACATACCATTTGAGATACTTTTGATATTTTTTAACCCAAATATATGGTAACATATGGTAACTATAATATAATGCAAGTAGTTCAAGGCATACACATTTATAACCAACAGAGCATTCAACAATAACAAACATTACAAATTCTGAAAAAAAGATCACAAGTAACAACTGCTCAGCAAGTAAAGAAGGAGAGCCTAAGACCCTTTTCTAATAGTGATGGAAATGTCAAGAGGCAAGTCTCTAAAAGCTCTCATTGAACAGGGATTGGAAGTCCTTTACTGATAAGGCTTTAATACACACTTCTGTGGAGCCGAGGCAAGTGCTCGGTCCTTAGATAAAGTACAAAGGTCTGGATTTTCCCAGTCTCCAACAAAAAATGTGGGAAAAAAAAAGAACTTTTACATTCACGGCTGCTCCTATTGTGTTGGGAAACAATATGGGGACAGACCACGGGAGTGCAGTTTTCCACACACTTGAGTCCTGCTGTATCCTGCTGATTCTCATAAAATAGTCCGCCACCGCCGTTACATAACGCACTTATCGCCGTTTACTGTGGGGAGGACGTTATTAGGTTACGATGGGCTTTCCTCCTCTGCTCCGCGTGATGCACTGTGTCAGCTCTGTCTGGAAATCAATCAATGCTTTAACTCCTCCCTCCAGCAATGGAAAAGCAAGAAGACCCCTTTTAACAAGCCAATAAGCCTTAGGAAACCACTGTAATATCATAATATCAATAATCTAGCTCCAAGTGAATGTGTGCGTGTGTGTGTGTGTGAGTGTGCAGAAGGGGGTGCTTTGATCGCCACACCAAACACCTTGCCTTCATGAAACCCTGCAGGCAGTGCAGGGGGAAGAGAGCCTCAACCCCTACCTCTGTGATGAGACTATCGCAGGGGGCACGTGTCGTATGCGCTGGATTTGGTTCATCAAAGCCTCGCTATCAAAAGCACACGGCTCGGTTGATCCGCTCCCAGGGGGAGAGGGAGCTGCAGCTCTAATTGCTGTCAGGCTGCAGCCGTAAGGAGATATTCATATATTCATATAGGATTATCTAGTCCCAAACGATCACCTCCCTCTAATGGCCTCCGTATGTCTCAATATACTGTATGGCTTAAAGTAATCCAGAAGAATTTGGGGGTAGGATTAGGCAGAGGAAGTGTTAAAACGTGACACAGGCTTGTTTTCCCCCGTGGTTCCTCTCTTAACGGCCGATCGACGTAGCGTTAATTGCTGATGATATTCAGTCAATCATGAGTGTTACGTAACCTCAGAGTCGAGTGTTGTGATATCTCAGCGGTTCAAAGTCATGGAAAAGAGGGTTGCTGGGTGGTAAGAATGGTAGGATGGTTTAGTGGGAAGGAGAGGCCATCTTGTAACTGAAACTGTTGAAGTGACCTTGAGCACAGCGGACCCTTTCCTGCTCACTTACACTAAGTGAGCTGAATGTATACAATGTAAATGCCTTATGCTGCTTACCATAACATTGCCTGCTTATGACAAGTTAAGAAAGTAGGAATAAACACTGGGTGTACAAAACAGGATTGCCTTTAATATTAAATTGCGCCCCTTTTTGCTCAGTCCATGTCTCAATTGTCTCAAGGCTCATCTACTGTACATCTCTTCTTCTTGAATGGTGAGATGCTTCAATGGTAAAATGATGAGATAAAATTAGAGATGGGATGATATGCTAATCTCACAATACGATTTGATACACAATAATGGGTTCACAATTCGATGCAACCACGATGCGATGTAATAAATAACAAAGTCTGACAACAAAGTCTGACTGTGGAGAATTATGTTTATTTCTGAGCCACAAATTTTCTAGCATTGGCTTGATAGAATGTAAACAACAATTTAAAAATGTCATTCCAGAGTGCAAATAATATAATTTCTATGGGGAACATCGTGATGGTCAAGCTGTCTCATTTGTGATTACTACAGCAGAATAAAATTGAGCTAATATTCCGATTCATTTTTCTTCCCCACAATACATAGTCACATTTTTGTATTGCGATATATTGACTTTCGATATATTGTCCCATCTCTAGGGTGAAATCGAAAAGGGAACATAGCTGCCATCTGGATCAACTGGTCAGTCCATCCTCTGCAGAGTGTCCCTTATGTTCTGTACACTCAGTGTATTGATTGATTGTGTTGATTAAACACACCCCACTCAGGGTTATCGAGGTCAGGTGATGACCTTGGCCAAAGCCTAAATCTTCAAGCTTCCAGCATCAGAGACTACGCCTGTCCTCCTTCATGACTCTTTCGCTTCAATATTAAGCAAAATTGATTGAACCGAAATGGAACTGAACCCGGCCCTGGCAGAAACATAATCATGAAATCAATTCTATTTATAGAGAGCGTTCGACAGCTTTGTGACAAAGTTCTTTGAAGAGAGAAGAATGGATAAGATGATGTCAAAATAATAAAAGGAGAGGGAGAGAACAAATAAACAAAATCCTCGTATTACTAAACGACAATATTTATTTTCAGCAAGGTCTTCAATTTTTAATCTTCAACAATGTCGACTGCAGTTCCTTGAAAAACTACCACCAATCACTTTCTTTTTTTTTTTTTTTTTTTTAGCTTTGACAGATAATACTTCTACACCGATATTAAGCAGAATGTATTGCTGACTCTTTGGTGGGTTTTCTGCAATATTTTTGTTACCTATCTGTGTGTGTGGCAAGAGCATAACATATCCTCATCTAAAATACTAATCAGGCAGATGACACAAAAGGTGAGACAATGTATTAGATAAAAAGATCTAATACAGACCACTGGATTGATGCTCTGTGAGCGGTTCACAGTAGCAATAATACCCAAGATGCCATTTTCTATTGGGATTACAGGTACAACAGTGATGCAAAAGGGTTATCACCAAACCAAGTACCAACACACTAGCAGAGATTTTGGATTTGTATATAGTATATTGGTTACAAATCCATGTGTTTTACTTTTATTTTCATTTTTTTAAGTATACGTATGATAAAACAAAACAAAAAACCCAGGCTGCAGCTTTGACTATTGCTTGGATCAGACTACCCACTGAAAAATCAGCAATGTTTTGATGTCAACTGCACCCAACATGCATGACGAAGACCAGCAGAGGTCAAAATGTTCAGATTCGGATTCAGAAAACGTAATTGTCTGTCACAAGCATGGCAAAAAATTGTCTTTGACGTGTTCATTTTGTTTGACAGCTCATAAAAAAGACAAGGCAATAAACAGACATAAGGGTTAAAACATACATAAGATTAGAGGTAAAATGTTGCTGAATAAACCACTGAAGGAGCATCAATCCAATATGAAATAGACATTTTCTTTCAGGTATTTGTAAAAGGTGTCCAGAGATGGTGTAGTGGGTAGGACCCCATTCTCTGGAAACACATGCACCCCTGCTGGCTTAGATGGATTCACATCAGAAGCTTCTCTGCTGTGTCTCCCCCACTCTGCCTCCTTCTCAGCCTTCCCACTGTCTCAGTAAAAGAAATAAAATGCTAAGGGGTGTGGAATCCTTACTCTTCTTTTAAAAACAAGTGTTTGAACAAGTACAAATGTACACTCCCACAACACACAGAAATGCAGGGGAAGGACATGAGCAGAAATGTTCCCCATTAAAGAAAACTTGTGATGTGTTTTCACTTTTTTGGTGTACCCATTTTGCCTCAACCTGCCTCATCTACTTATAATTCAGTTAGCAATTTCCTACATTTCCCAGAATCCCAGATCCTCCAGAGAACGTGGCTGAACGTGCCTGAGCATTGTGGGTTTTACGTGTAGGTGGAGAGAGTGGTGGAGTGAGAGGTTTTCCAGTCAAGAAAAAGTGAGTTGCGCACCTTATGCAAAACACAATATTTCTTGTACCTGCATTGCATTCTGGTCTATTGAGGCTACTGTGGAGGGTGAAATTGGTCTCTCTGCCTCTTCTACGATGATTTTTTAGAGAGATGAAAATTTTTCTCTGAATAACCTCCATTGTAGCTGTGTTAAAATTTCCGTTAACTGTCTCATCTTACCGACGCTGTCACAACTTTTCCTGTATTTTGACAATGAGTACAACATCTTTGCCTTGTCTTCTGTCACATATTTTGCTGTTGTTTTTGAGAAACAAATGCATGACCACTGAAATCCACCTCTCTTAAATCATTCAAATGTGCCTTCCCTTCACCTTGTTTCGGGGTTGGAACTCCACTGTGTTTCTGTTTCTGTATATTTCTTTCTGAATAAACAAAGAAGATTGTGGGAGGGGAACATTTGCAGCTAAAGTGTGAAGATTCATAGCTGTCATTAAATTGTCATAATGACTTTTAGTTTGCTTTATTGAATTGACATTGCCTGATAAAGAGCACACATGGTTTGTAGAAAATTATTTTTTCAGGTGGTGTAAACCATGACTGCCTTTGATTGCTCACAGGATAGAAAAGTGAAGTGTTTCACAACTGAATGCCTGACCTGAATTTGCCTCTTGATGACCATGGCACTGCAGTAAGAGCACAGTGGTAAAAAGAAGACTACAGCACAGCAGGGCTTTGGAGGCTGTTCAAGCCTTTGGGGCATTAAATCAAATGCTCTTTGAGTAATTCAAATCTTGGAAACCATTATCAAATTTATCTTTGGTCTGGTGCAGTGAAACATCCAACAGGCACAATACCAAAAAAGTTAAAGATGAATATTGTCCCTGAAACAATGCTGGCAAGAGGCCAGAAATATGAAAGCATCCAAAGCTTGACTAAATTTTCTCATGAAATAAGCCACTGTTAAATATAGAGAGAGGAATGAATTAATTATAACAGACAGATGTTTTTGAAATTAGATTTAGGTAGGAGCTGCTGTCTCTGGGTCTGATGGAATCACTGAGCTATTTGCTTTTCCAAACCACTGCTTATTTAGCCAGACAGGATGTGATTAAAAGTCCTGTTCAGAATCTTACATGGATTTGATATGGTGGATGCAAATGGCCCGCTGATGTGGAATAATGAAATAACATAATAATTTGTGACATAAATTAAAAGCAGAAACAGGCACGCAAACAACTAATGACATTAGGGTCAACTGTATGTGACAACGAGACTTGGGGGGGAGAAAGCTTGGCATGAAAACAAAAACTACACTAACAAACATGCAGCTGTGATGTCATTGAATAATGCACTGTACGTGGGAACAGACACAGGAATTACAAACATTTTGAGAATTTTGCCTGATGATAATAGTGGGAAGTCAACATATTCCTGTGTAGCTGTATACAGAATAGAGCATGGTACTGACACTGCCTGGGTTAGGGATTCCCGTACTAAATATGAATACACTGATGGGATTTTGAGGTGCTTTGGTTAAAAGTAAGGGTGTCGATTTCATTTTAGAAGTGTTAGGGGTGATTAAGGTGGGGGGGGGGAGTTTTCCCCCAGACATTTTTTTTGCTGACATGCAATTCCATGCATTTTTACATTACTTGGCATGATTTATGGCCCCGACTAGCATTTATCTTTTCAGGAATTCAAGTAATTTTACTGCCAGAACCCAATTTCTGATGGTGTTTTTATCCTTATTTACCCTGAAAAATAAATTAGGCCATATGACAAATACTCTGATAACTTTGCAGACATTGTGATAATTTGACAGCTCTTATAGAGCTTTTCACAGAAACACTGCTTTTATCACTATACTATTAACTTAAAATTTAAATAGCTAAATTCTAAAGATTTGCCTATTGACGAGCCAAGCAATGTCACCTTTCTGTTGCTCATGCACGTTTTTACTGCACATTGAACCCCTAAATGGCAGTGTTGCATATTGTGTCGTTCTAGTTTGATTGTTTTTATATTTTGAATTATAATTATATTTATAATTTTATTTATAGGAAAGCACCAACAACAGTTTTAGCTTTGTCTTAAGGAAAACCAGGAACAATTATTTTAGCTTTATTAACTTTCTATATCATCTAATCTCATCATCATGTAAACACCTCTACTCTGCTGGCCTGTCTCCCCTCATCTGAGGCCGATCCTCCTGCCTCAGTTTGGGTCGGTTAGAACAGAGCAGTGCATTCATATGTTACAGGATTGATGGTCGTCTATAGGCAACTTTTTTAATGACTATATTTTGTGGTAGGGACAAAATAAAATAATGGGATATGATCAGATCAGTAATATAGAAATCCGTGCGCGTGGATAAAAACAGTAATATGTTCTGTTCTGCTATGCTATTGTACACTACGGCACTTTATATTATGCTATGTTACATTATTTTAGACTACGCTACTCAATGTTATGCTATGTTACATTATGTTAGACTTGACATTCATGGCACCTGTCCAACTCTGCCCAACCTGTCTGAGTTTTAGCCGTTGTTAGTTGTTATTCTTCCTCTGACTCGCTCACAACTTGCACCTCTCCTAGCTCTCTTGTCAGATGCCTTAAGTGTTACTATGTATGGAGAATCAGCCCGAGTGACATGGTCACCTGTCACATTCAAAGGGATTGGGCATCTCTCTCTCTCTCTCTCTCTCTCTCTCTCTCTCTCTCTCTCTCTCTCTCTCTCTCTCTCTCTCCGAGGTGCACCTGTGACTGTTACCATGGCAATGGTAACCTGTTGACCCGTGGGGTTTCTGGTGATGGGGTCAAAATCATCTGCACCTGCAGCTGAGGAGCTGTCTGTCAAGTCAACACCTGCCATCAGGCTCTGGATGGACTCGGCCTCAGCCTCAGACCCCACCGGACCTCAGTAGAAATTAGAGTAGAAATATTTGAGGTTTGGGGAGGTGTTTTCTTTTGCTTTCTTCTTGCATGATGTGATGGAGATCTGGCATGACTGCAGGCATCTATTCCCTTTGAAGAAGGTGCCTCACATTATGATTTAAAAAACCTCCAAAAAGGCCGAGGTGTACAGTGAGAAACGAAAAGTGATCTGGTGATATCGATCACACAGTTGAACAGCAGAAGAAATCATTGACTTGCAGAGGCATATTCAGAGTGGCAGTTCTCAATTTTTTCTTTTAACCCTTTTTTATCCAGGCAAGTTGGCTATGGCTCACATTCACTGCAGTGGGAAGCCTGTCCATGCACAGCACAACACCCATTCAAGTCAGCAGACCAAGATTCAGCTGCAGTAGTTTTTAAATTAGTATAGATCTGAGATCAACATAGGAGAGAAACATTTCTGAGATACAAAAAGGTTTTCGTAAATGGTCTTTGAAAAGAATATCGTCTCTCTTGACCCTCGGCCTCTCTTTCTCTCACACAAATCTCCCCCTTCTCCACTCTCCTCTCCCTCTTTACCTCTCCCCTCTCTTTCTCCCTATATCCCTCTCTCTCCTTTCCCCCCTCACTTTCTGCCACCTCCCTCTCCATCACTCTTCAATCACTCCCACCTTTGTCTCTGTCTCCCTCCTCCTCCTTTTCCCTCTCCATTTCTTCTCCCTCCTTCCCTATCTTCGCCCTCCCTCTTTTTCTCCCTTTATCTCCATCATATCCAGCTCTGCTTGCCTCCTTCCTTCTTTCTCTCTCTATTCCTCATTCTCTCTCCCTTCTCCTTACCTCCCCCTCCAATCTCTCTCTCTCAGTACTGACCTGGCCCGGGGCTGATCTGGTTGTCATAGAGGTGGATGTCATCTCCGCAGGCGATCGGCGAGTCCTGTCCCTCCTCTCGGCCCTCGCTGCCCTCCTCCTGCTCCGCCTCCCGCTGCTCTGGGGACACAACAGCACAGGGTCACCTCCTGGACCTCACCAGCTACCAGAAAAACTCACTTTTATTGTCCTCAGGCCACAGTGGCTGGCAAGTCCCATAATTCACCAGCCATTTTCACTATTTCACTGGGCAACAAGATTTTTAGGATAGAAGAGTTATTTTCCTGCTAAAGAGGTTGATACAGCCAACAAACTTACCAAGATAACAGCCAAAATTAACCAGCATTTTGCTGGTAGCTGGCAATAATTTCCCACCCTGGTATGATACCTTGGTTCAAACAGGATTAGCAAATACATTATTTGTTTTATTTGTTTGGGTAAAAGATATGAGAGTATGTTTAGAGTGGTCTGGTAATTGTTGGCAAATGATGATGTGTTAGGTTGGGCTACTCTTCTGTGATTGGCTGAAGAATGAACAAAGTTTGAAGAGTCAAGGGTCAGTCAAGACAAGATGACCAAAGATGTAGCCTGCCATGTTTCAAAAGTGACATAAAATAAAATAATTTCTTATTTTTCTTATCTTTTTATTTAGTAAAAAGAAAAGCTACGCTGTCTTGGAGTCCCTGATAGAAGGAAGAACCTGTAAGCAGCAATACATATTATCATTGATTTATCTGGGAGAGAATTATAAATTAGTTTAATTCTTAATTAGTTGCAGATAATCTTGCTTTTCTATATCTAGCAACCTAAACTAAACTAAAATGATGTCACATAGTGTCAAAGAAAATTGTCCCACTGAGCAATTTTATGTTGATTAGCCATTTAAAAGACTTCTTCATGGTTATAGACATCTAGGCTAAAATGAGGCTACATGGGGTTTAGAAGTGAAAGTTTAGTGACATCTACATCCAAGACTACATCTTCAGGGGTAAATGAAAAAAATAAAGCATTATCTTGTACAAATGGACTTCTCTGGTGCATATTTTTGATATTTACAGCTGTTTATGCATTGTTTAAATATGTAATAATGTATTTACTGCTTGCTCTAAAACTGGACTATACCTAGCCAAAAAAGATCCTGGCCTATATGAGAGCTAAAGCAGAGACGTGACGCTGAAATGACGTCTAGTGCTCAGTGAGGAAGAAATTCAGTTGGTCGATGGTCATTTTGATTTCAAGGCAATTTTTCAATGAATCACCAGGTTGACACAGGTTTCTGGTGTATACAAGTACAAATCTTGTATGGAAGATGCCAGCGCAGGACTTGCCTGAAGCCTGTTTGTATGACTCATCCCATTCTCTCTTCCTGACACAGCAGAGCCTTAAATCCAATCCCACAGTAACTAGTGGGCTCCCAAATATCATCCGGCGATCGCCTTTATGCGAGGAGAACAATATCTCATACTCGTGCTCTTTATCTGCTGACCTTATCTGTGAGGAGGCCCCAATTTCAGTTCATTCAGTTTGTCTTGCATCAGGATCATCCCTCAGCACTTGACATTATTTGAACCTCGCTGCGTCGTCGCCTCGCCTGCATCCCTCTGCGCTTTAGACTCACCGGCTGGGCTCTGACTTTCACTTCACCTTGGGAGAGAGCAACCGCTGCCGAGCGGAGGAACAAACGAAGGGTTTCATTCCAAAACGCTACCGTACCCATTTTAGGGAACAGAAAATAGTTGCTTGGTGTTAATTACTCGTTATTTAAAAACAGACAATTATGTCTTCTAAAATGTTACATTTTTTTTTACTTTGCTAATATTCTGTAGTGGGTTTTAATCATCAAAGCAATCATTATCTCATATCTCAATTTGGAATGAAACTCTTTGAATATGGAAGAGGGCAATACACCACTATGCTGCACACTGCTACACTATCAGAATCAGAATCACTCGCAATTACTCGGCAAGTACAATGGATGTACACAGATTTGTCTTGCTGACATTGGTGCAGAGACGTATCAACCACTAAGACAGTAACAGAGTGCAGAGTGACTAGGGTTGGGACAATATGTTTTTCTCTATATATCTCTATATGTTTCAATATGTGATATGGGGTTCATGATTCAATACAACCACGATACGATGCAATAAATAAATGTTCAATGACAGCAAAGTCTGACTGTGTAGATATTATGTTTATTTCTGAGCCACAAATCTTTCTAGTGATGACATTGGCTTGGTAGAATGTAAACAACAAATAATATAATTTGGATGGAGAGCTTGTGAAAATATAATGTGCAAGCTGTCTCATTTGTGGTTACTACAGCAGAATAAAATGTAGCTAATATCACAATTTATTTTTCTGCCCCACGATATGTATTGTCACATTTTTGTATTGCAATATATTGAATTTCAGTATATTGTCCTATCCGTAATAGTGACATGGTACAGGTACAACAGGACCTCACATAGAGTACAAGACATAGGATACACATTAGACTTTTCATCTCACTCTCAAATACACACGCAGCCTTTGATCACCAAGTGCATTCAGACAGCATGGCTGCATGGTTGCAGCTGCAAGAGGGGGGACGGCGAGTGGCAGCGTACATCATGGCGGGGCGACAACCGATCTCCACTAACGAACCTCTGAGATGACAATGGTGGATAATGCTCGCTTGCCAACGATAATGTAATTGCATTTATATCTTGATAAAAGGTTGCCTAATAAAGACGGTTTATGTTCGAGCCCTGCGGGGGGCCCTCCGTGAATGTGCTGAGTGAATCGGTGTGTTGCAGGAGGGAATAATTGGCTGGGGGAGACGGGGAGATCCATTGCAGGCATATTCTGCCCTGACTGCTTGTGCTGCACATACTAATTGGGTGCCTCTCCTTGGCTTGAAGGTAATGAAACTGCCGTTATCATAAGAGCCGGAGCAAAGTTCATTATTTATATCCAAATGCACTGGGGTGTGAGAGCTGGGAGACTTTTCTGTGTTATTGCTGCAGCCCTAATCTTTAAGTCACATCTTTTACTATGCATATACTGTACCACACACTTTATTGGCAGCGTTCAAATTAAAAAGTCCTTCTACCTCGCTTCTCATCAGCTCTTATGTCCTTGCCTAGCACTTCTCTATCATACCTGATCATTTGAGGGTCACAGTAATATTTTGTTTTTTATGGCACTGTGACTCGAACACATGCACTCACTATTAGTTGCTTGTAATGACGGCGATCTAGATGATTCTGGAAATTAAGCACATTCTACTTTTTCTCTCATTGTAAGTTGCTCTGGAGAGAGCTAAATGCCTAAAATGTAATGCACTGTGCATTCATCTGTCCTGGTGGTGGCTCACACTCACCCATTTCTTGAAAAAAGTATCCATTCTTGGACATCCCAGAGGGAGGCGCCTCTGTAGGAAAGAGAAAAACAGAGAAAAACAGTAATCAGTGAGGTGAATCTGGGCAGACAGTAACAAGCCAAACAGGGAGCAATTGAGGAGTTTCCTTCTAAAATGAGATATCCATTATTTGTTAAAACTGACGCCTATTTTTACAAGGTAATTGCTGGCATGAGAGTAAATCGCACTAAAGGTTACCTTATAGCCATATAGTTATAGTTTTGAGGATGGGATGACCTGTGTTTTTAAAGTATTGACTGATGAATTTCATGTTCTGCAAAATAGATGTGTAGTGTTTTAGAAATATGATTTTCTGGAAGTCATATCATGTGTTCATCTGGGAGTCCCATCCTAGAACAGCCTGCATCAAGAATAAGTCACTCTGGATAAGAGCATCAACTAAATGCTTTGAGTGAGATGTCAGTGTAGAAGTGTAATGTAAAATGAGTTGGTGAACAGCATCACCATGCACAACCATACTACTTAGTACACAGTATTCAAGTGGTAATATTCACATACATATTACATATGTATGTGGTAAATATGCATTAGGTAGAAGAAGTCTTACCTAATAAGCACGTCACAATATTTTAAAATTACAAGTTATTATATCTAATATGTTACTTTTTTTTTTTTTTTGAACAGAGTTCTTGAGTTTGCTAATACATTTAATGATAATCCATAGCGAGTTTTGTTTTCAGGCCAGCAATCATTTTGCAATAGCAGCTGTTGCATTTTTAAAATGGTAGATATATCATTTTGGAATGAAACTCTGAAAAATATAGGCTAGACCAAGAGCTGGTGAACAGCTTGACTACAAACACACAGACTGTATATGGTTACGCTTGGTGACAGAGTGAGAATTTATAGTACATCATTTATAAAGGTAGCAGTGGCAGGGAGGAAGTGTTTGTCACGTGGCTCTGTGGATGTGTACAGCATGTGTATGGCATCGAAAGACGAGGCAGATATGGAACTGGGGTACTTTGAAGGTTATTGAGACATTCAGGCTCTGTTGAAGGAGGGGGTGGGGTGGTGGTGGGGGCTGTTGCTCTTCCAGACTTCAGTCAGGATTTTCTCGAGCATTAAGCCGATGTGTTTACATATTCATACTATAACCGAAGATCAACCGCATGCCTCGCGGATATTTCCCTGACTTGACTGCTAAAATCACGGCCATCGCACACACAGATGCACATACAGAAAGGCAGGCACACACACACACAGAGGCACACACTGGCAAACGCATGGGCACACACACACACACACACACATATACCCTTTATCTCTCTCAACAAACACTTGCTGTCATTGTCTGACACAAGCTTCATGAAAAACAATTCAGTGGCTCTTTTAACATGTTGAATTTGACTTGAATGTCCTCTGGTCCTGAGCTATGTGAAACTCAGAAAAAGCGATGGACAAAGAGATGTGCTTCCCCTCCTGAAAGGATTCTGTGATGTTACAAAACCTACAGCATAGCATCACTGAAGATACAGTATGTGATTTCAGTTATACAAAGCAGAGCTGGAAATTTTATGAGCCATCCTTTACTCTTGAGGTAAGGCATGTAGACTGACTAAACTCAAGAGTAAAAGAACAGGGGATTCATTTATCCCCATTGCAATTAGGTTGCTTAATCTGCACAGGTAATGATGTAGCCTCTAGTGTTTTTAATAGATATTTGTATTTTGCACTTATGAGACTTGGTGACTCACTCCCTGGGCCTGTGCCTGTAGGTATGGCATATGCTATGTTGATTTTGAATCAACACATGCATTTTTAAACCCTATCTGGTGTTTCATGGAAACGGAGGTAGATATTTCTCTCTTACAGTGTGACAGGTGTAAGGTGTCACCAAGTGTCAGGTAAAGAAAAAATACCAACTACAATTAAAAATCTCCAAGTATTACTTGACAAAACCCCCCCACAAATTATAGTGTTTGTGAAGGATAGTAGCCAACTTATGTCCTTGGATGACACTTTTGCAGACTAGATCCTCAATATTTTAGATATACTGAATGATACATTTCAGGAAATTTGCAACCAAATTCCCTTGTGGGATAATGGAAATTGTGAATGGGATGGAACAAAACTGAATTAAACTGAAATTAACTCAACTGAAAATTGAATTAGGGCGAATTATTTAATTAATCTGAATTAAACTGAAATTGAATTAAATTATTTACTAGCCCAATGTAGAGACCTTCAGGCCAGCCAGAGTCTGACTGGCTAATAATGGAGAATGTATCTAGTTTGACAGAAGTTTGGCTTCACTAGGCTAGCCCCCTAAACGCTACAAGTAATACTTGTACATTTTGACTTGTAGTTGGTAATTTTTCTTTACCTGACAGTTGGTGACACCTTACACCTGTTACATTGTAAGAGAAAAACATATATCAATTGCATTGCTAGCACTCCTTATAGAAACCAAGGGGAACAGCTAGCTGGCAAGCTTGAGTTGGTTGTGTCCCTTGGTTTAACATGGAATGCTAAAAATGATAACAAGGCATTTTAGGGAAATTATAGAACAGGTGTAGAAACTTTTACCCACATTGTGACAAGTGTCTGGTGAAGGAAACTAACAAAATGAAACGTATCCCCAGTGGTGTTTTCCCCCAGATGCCAAGGGAAGCCTGGCAAATATTCAAATAAAAAAGTACAAATCTCGTGTTATGACAGGCTTGTGGATACATTCCTTCAACATTCTCTGCTGGGCTTGTATCACTGATTACCGTTAATCGTGATGTAAGTCACGTAAACAGGCGCCTGTTTTTGGCTTGGCTTCCTCATGAATTTTCCCAACCCCTTCCTATATAATAAGTCACATTCCTGTTATGCAGTCTGCTTACCTGCAGCAGTTGCATTAAACATATACAGTGTGTTTCATAGCCTTAATAAAAAGGTTGACCATGAGCATTAAGGATACAGTTTATAGATCTGCTGAAGTATTTTCTCATGCAGGTCCTTTAGGTTGTTTTTTTTATCTCACCTGCAAAATCTGTGAGTTTTTTTCTCCTTGCTGTTTAGTTATTTTTATATGTGCAGCTAAATAAACTAAATAAACAGAGTCATCCTCACAGCTCAGTAGCCTGAGGTACAGCCAGTATACTTGCGTCATTGTGGGTTCCGGTCCAACTCCAGCTTTTTTTACTTGTTATTTTATCTCACACACACATCACTCTCCACTGTAATCGATGTAATATATTATTATGGTTATTATTGTTATTATTGTTATTATTGTTATTAATAGTAGTAGTAGTAGTATAAAAAACGTGAAAACAAAAAAGTGACTGAATAATAATACTGAAAATCAATTAGCCTAATTAAAATAAAATATCAATATGAGAAAGAACAAAAGAGTAAAAAATGGGCAAAATCCCCCAAATACATAAAATCAATAAAACAGAATGTCATGAAAACCATGTTTAAAGAAATGAATTTCAGCAGAGACATAAAAAACAAAAAAATCACTGAACAACAGAAAACCCAGAATATTATTTCCTGGAGGGTTTGTCCTCGATTGGACCGCTCTTTTATTTACGTGGCAAATCACTGCAGCTTCCTGCGGATGCAATGCGTCTTTGAACTGCGTCTTGGTCTGAGTGCTGTGATCAGAAGTGGCATCATGAAGATTCATGTGCTCCGCTTTTATTGAGCTGTTTGGCACTGCAGGACGCATAAAGAGATTTAGAGGGACTGGAAGGGAATGCAAGTTGTCCGTGCGCTGGCTTTGCCGGATCAATTAAAATACAGCAGGAGGGTTAGTCTGTTGTGGCTTCATAAAGATCTATTGTAACAAGCTTAGGTTAAGAGTTTTGTTCCAAAATTAGGTATCCACCAAAAAACACTGACACCTACTCTTATGAAATGATCAATGGCAAAAAAAACAACCCACAAATTATAGCATTTTTGAAGGATAGTAGGCAACTTATGTCCTCGGTTGATACTTTTGCAGACTAGATCCTCAATATATTAGATAGTCAATTTGGATAGATAGCTTTGGAGTAGACCTAAAATGAACTGTGCCTTGATTTGTTTTGTTTATGAGATAATACATTTTGTCTTTGCTTGCATGCAATATGAAGATAATTGTTAGAGCTGATTAAGGACCTTGACATACTGCATGCTCTGATAGTCTTTTAGGGACAGGTTCATTAGAAGTCATGGGGGCTGGTCTGTTATGAAATCAGAAGCAGAAACAGTTAAATTGAGTGAATCAAGACAGTGACAACCTAAAGAGTCACTGACACTCATGGTACAAGGACAACTGGCTCTCACATACAACGCAAAGGGACAGGGCAAGAAATATGATGATAATGATGCATATTACTTTGCATGACCTGATCAATTGACCTGATCTGTGAAGAATGAACGTGGTTGGACAGGAGAAATGCATCAATAGTGAACAATTCACTCTCATGGAATATGCACTGCAAAAAAGTCCATCTCACCAGCATTATTTTAGAGAGTAAGATTAAAGATTTTAGGGATTAGAGATGTAGAGATTGTTCTGAGTCTTAAAATCTCAACAAGTAAAGCCATATCCACCAAAGAGGTGAGAGAGTTTCACTTAATTCCAAAGCACCTTCACTTGTTTAAAAAATGACAGAAGAGTGACAGTATCTTGAAATAAGGCTTATCCCTCTAGTTCCTTCCAGATAAATTCATTTCAGTCAAAAGAATTCATGTGCCAGGTTGCTTTGCATTAGAAAAAAGTGAAAATATCTCACACTATTAGCAATTTTAAGCACTGGATGTAAGACTTTAAGGCTCAATACTAGATTAAATAACTTGGTCAGATGGAAATCTTTTCAGTGTACCTAATATGTTAGCTTTAAGTGACATGTAGTTGTGCAGTCAGGTGTGTGTGTGTGTGCATGAAAGAGAGAGAGAGAGAGAGAGAGAGAGAGAGAGAGAGAGAGAGAGAGAGACAGAGAGAGAGGGGTAATAGAAACAGGCAGACTCAAGGAGGGAAAAGCTTGATCTAATAACATTTAAATTAAACATTTGGGGGCGGCTGTGGCTCAGGAGGTAGAGCGGGGCGTCCACTAATCAGAAGGTTGGTGGTTCGATCCCCGGCTCCTCCAGTCCGCATGTTGAAGTGTCCTTGGGCAAGATACTGAACCCCAAATTGCTCCCGATGGTTGCGCCAGCACCCTGCGTGGTAGCTTGCCGCCATCGGTGTATGAATGTGTGTGTGTGAATGGGTGAATGTAGGCATTGTTGTAAAGCGCTTTGAGTGGTCTGTAGACTAGAAAGCGCTATATAAAATAAATGCAGTCCAGAATAAATCCATAATTCTTACTTACTCTCATTTCTTACTTGCCACACTTGAGTTTTGATAATGACACAGAAAAAAATTAACGTTTCACAAACATCATAAGACATTTATGCACCGAGATCCTGTCTGTGCAAAGAATAAATACGCAGCGACAAAGCTGATT
The DNA here is from genome assembly GCF_046629955.1 of Centroberyx affinis. Lineage (NCBI taxonomy): Eukaryota > Metazoa > Chordata > Actinopteri > Beryciformes > Berycidae > Centroberyx > Centroberyx affinis. The sequence continues at coordinate 296,350 of NW_027279833.1, read as the reverse complement.
TCCTTGTGTTCAGTATGACACACACACTGCAACCATATCTTAAAATGGGCTCTTGTTCAACTAGAAAATAAACAAAATTACCTTTTTTCCTCCTCCTCCAGGCTATTTCTGTAAACTTACAGAGAAAATTCCTCTGTAAGCTATATCTGGACTGTGTGTGTTTAAGTTAACGTTTGAGGTGAGGTGTTTTTATCAGCCTCTTGGGGTTGTTAGGAAACCTGCACAATCTGTAATCTGTTACTCGTCTGTCTGCATTTTATGTGCAAATAAATACAATCATGATACTCATGATTTAATAGTCACTGACAACACAGCTCTTCCACTGAGAGAATTAAGAGGACATGCTTCAAAACATTTCTGCAGAAAAGGGAAGCTCTCTACTAGCAAACAGGAAGTCAGAACTGGCTAGACCAGTATCACACATAGCCTATACCTCTCATTGCACACCCTGATCGCATAGTGAGAGTGTGTGTGTGTGTGTGTGTGTGTGCGTGTGCGTGTGTTTGTGAGCCTCTTACTTAGAGTCAGTCCTTTCATCACTGCCCAACATGTACATGAGGGAAATCTCTCTCTGTCAGTCAGCAGAGTTTGGTATACATGTCACAAACCCATAAGCAAGGCAACATCTGCTCCACTCATCACTTGATGCAGTATCAGTACATACAGCATGACAGTCTCTTCCTTTCTGATAAACCCAAACCCACCTCTGATACCAGCTATCTGCAAATGGTGTCAGGCAGCTGCTTGTTGCCTTTGCAGCTTTTGTGGTTTCTGCATCAGTTTGATAACTTGTGACGCAGCACGTTGCAACAACAGTTGCCTGACTAAGCCTGAAAACGGCACCCAAGCCACTCTGAGATGGTGTAGTTGTTAAGACCGCTGCCTCTGGAGCCCTGCTTGCCTAATATCGAATCCCATCCAACCTTCTCTCCTTTGACTCCTCTGCTCTGCACCCTTTCTTCCTACGGTCTCAATAGGACGGCACGATATTGACAAATAATCATATTGTGATTATTCTGCTGAATTGCAATTGTGATATAAATGCCAATACAGTATACAGACAGATTTTTCAATATTTTAGAATTTTCAGCATTTTTTAATAAAAAACTGACATGTTGTTGCTTAAGATTGCTCTGTTTGAATACAATTAAAGTGTTTCTACAATGTGTAATTTATTTTATAGGCCACAAACTAGCCTCAGCACCAGAATCCCATGTTTAGGAGTCCATTTCGAGCACCCACCACTCTGATTTGAATTGCAGCCTCATGCAATTTGGAAACTGTAGTTGTTCATATGGCTATTTTTGATGTTTTTCGAATACGTGTGCAGCCCTAGGTCTCAATAGAGAAAAATGTTGAGGGAATTGGACTTCCCACAGTCCTTAAGGGAAATAACATCTGTACAAAGTTTACTCAAAGACAAGAGGAAAAAGGCAACTTATATGAGCCTCGGCATATATACGATACAGCCAGGTTGAAACCAAGCCAATCTTCCTCCCCAAGCAGGCTGATCTAATGCAGGGCACTGGGCTGCAGGTACATGCAAAGCAGATGCCAGAGCCCCCAGGGGGGACAGCCCAGGAATTTACGGGAGAGGTGAGGCTAAGAGTCTGCAGTGAGGAGGACAGAGGTATGCGAGACATTAAAAGGTGCGCCTGCTGCGTTTGTTGGGGAATCTACGAGGGCCGGGCCAGTGCCGTGGAGGAGGCGGGGGCTTTTGTTGGCTAATTGTGCCCACGGGCTCTCTTGGCACCCGTCCTCCCTGGATCTGTGGTCGCTGAGACAGCCCAGGCAGAGAGGGAATTCCTCCTGATGCTCTGCTCTGCGCCATTCTGTTTTGCTATAGCACACCCTTAAAAACAGCAGGCCAGCATTTGGGCTTGAGCTGTATTTTTTTTTTTCACCTCAATCGCCATATTACACACATAGTGTAATTACCAATTTGTCTCTTTGCGTGTGCCTCCGCTACATGCAACACATAAATATTTCCTAAGAGGCGTCAGACTGCAGCGGCATGCCTGAGCACAGGTCAGGAGGAAGGGCTTCAGTGGCTTAGGGTGCGATCACACCTACACAGTTTGTTTTCTCTGGTCTGAATCATTGTGGAACCGTTTACTTTGTTGCATTTTTGGATTTGGTTCATTTAGGTTCTAATTGCAACCAATCACAAGTGAACCAGGGCTATTTAAAAAAAATATTTTTGTAACTGATCATCTTTCAAGTCAAAATAAATCTGATTCCAGTCCTTGTAACTTTAGCTAAGCATGATGGACTCTGCACTCTTTGCTGTAATTTACCTTCTCTGGTGTTCATACCAATTAAGAATACATGAACAAATAGATGACTATGAGCATCAGTCCAGACTGTGGTTTGCCCTTGATTCGTTTTGTCATGCTAGACTTTCTAAGCATGAGTAACTGCTGGCTATCAGATGTCAACATTCGTCTACTTATACCCATAAAACCTTGAGCTTTGCAGTCGATTCCTGAAGTTGGTTTGGATTATGTTCTCATTCCTAATGAACCACACCGCAGTTCGGTTTGGAAGAGGACCGAAACTTGCATTTCCAGGCGGTCTTGATGTGGTTATTTGGTGCACACCCAAGTTCAAATGGCATTGTTCTCACCTGGCCAAATGAACTAAAGGGGTAAACGTTTCAAATAAACGGTTCCAAGCAATAACAGTTCAACAGGGATGGAGACACTGGCTGCTGTAGGGATTAAACCCTCATCCTAACCTTTCTAGTGATGGGAAGATCTCTCTAACCACATATATTTCTGCACAGATGAAAAATGTCTGTGGTTATTCTTACCGCCGGCTACACAGTGGAATAACATAAGCCATTTGGCTGACGCTTTTATCCAAAATGCCTTACAAAACCAATCAGTGAATACATTTTAAATATGGGCTGCCCCAGTGGGAATTGAATCCCTGAACCCTAGCAGTGTTGGTGCCATGCTGTACCCTTTGAGCTATAGAGGATGATGACAACCAAATCTATTGTGAATCAAACCAGTTATGAGACTTGTTTACTTCATGCTGCAGCTTGTCAAAATCCTGTGGGGAGAAAGCCACAGTGCAATCCCTTGTGAATTGGAAATTAATTACAAATATTCAAGAGCAACATGATTTGGCTTGATTCTCAAATTAATCATAACCCCACAAGGTCAGACAATCATTTTCATCCCAGCTCCATCAAGGCAAGTCTCTGCTGGTCTCTCATCAGATTCACAGGCTCACACTTTCAGTGCAATTGTCCACTCCATTAGAAACTGGAGTAGTCAACTAAAGCTTTCCTATAGGTTTAATTTCTCCTGCATATTCTATAATGTCCACAAATGCTAAATCTTTAACTAAAGAAGTTACTATTAATGTGTAGGCCTACCATTTAAATACATTTTAGAAGCTGGCATAGTCAACAAAAGCTTTCCTGGTTTTCTCACGTCTCCTGTACATTTTATGTTTTTATGTTAAATCTTGAACTACAGAGGCTACACATTTAGATGCTGACCTATCAATTTTAATCAGTGTTAACATCTGGAGTATTCAACAAAACTCCTTAGTGTTTTTTTCTCCTAAACATTCTGTTAAAACTAAACTAAAGAGGCTCAAACTCTTTGGGTGATTAACCAATCCATATTACAAACTGGAGCAGCCAACAAAAACCTTCTTGTTTATCTGATTTCTCCTGCACATTCTATACAACCCTTTTTTACCCTAAAACTTTAAAGGGATTCTTAGACACTGTAAACAGTTGTTAGTTAATTTATAAGTTGGCTGTTAAGTTGTTGTTTTCTCTTGCATTGTATGTGACATCCTGTTGTCCTTGTGCCACATGTAAGTGTGGGCTGTGATACTATGTAAGTTGTCGATATGTCAATATGTATTGTATTCGGCCAATACAGTGATTATGATTCTGACAGACTCCAGCTTGCCAACCTACTGTGGATAAGACTGCATTTGTTATTTGGTGGATGCTTTTATCCAAAGAACTTTAAAGTACCATTAGTCACATTGGCAGAAAAAAAATCTACTTTTGTCCTTCAGTTTCCTTGAAACAGATTGGTAGCATTGTTGCATTCCTTCTTGAAACTCAGGGGTTTGATTGTGTTTGCAGCAAGCTCAATCCCATGGTTTCAATAAGGAATGCTCACATTGCTAACAAGAAGATTTAAGAAAACTGAAGGACAAAGACTGAAACTGTGACTGGTGAAAATTGACAAGTGACACATGTCAAAATTTCACACTTAAACTACAGAGACGACAAATCAATATGCAGGCCTACCACTTCAGGACAGATGTTGTTACTGATTATGCAACCCCCCCCCCTCCCCCCACAGTTTCCATTTTAGACATTTCAGTGATGTTGAAACTGTTCACTCAGTGTCAGTTGTCCAATCAAATAGCTATCCAACTACTGCAACACAAGAGGGACAGACTGGTTGAGCTTCTCCCTTAAATAAACAGATCAAAGAATAAAATGTGAGCTTTGTTTAAACTAGAGGAGAGGCTGCTGGCTCTGCTGCAGACAGCTGTGTCCCTTGATTGGTGTCTGACGTTGATGATGTCACAGCAGAGCCTTGACCACAAAGCTGGCTACAGTCAAGCTGTCTGGCAAGCAGGCGAATGCTGGCCTGACTGATGCTGGACAGCAGTGTGTGTGTGTGTGTGCATTTTAGCATGGGCTGTTGGTGTGTGTGTGTGTGTGTGTGTGTGTGTGTGTGTGCGTGTGTGTGTGTATGTGTGTATATACATATACACTACATGCATGCATGAATGTGCATATGTAATTCCTGTATCTACAGGTGTCCACATGTCTGCATGCACGTGTGTGTTAGAGAACAGGCATACAAGTATGTGTGTGTGTGCTGTTTGTGCGTGCGTGTGTGTGTGTGTGTGTGTCATGACAGAAAGCAGAAGAGCTGCTTCAGGCTAAGGTGCAGCCCAGCACAGTGGTTAAAAGGACACAGCCACAGGCAAACCTGACCAAACCAATTAAAGCCAGGACAGCCTTGCACCTCACATCAGGCTTGCAAATTTGCTTTAGTTACATTTTTTAGGGAATACAGGAATATTCGTTACAGCGATTGACAGATCGCCATGGTACTGACCCTTAGAACTGGTTCCTTGTAATGTTGGCAGTATAGGAATTTAAGCTCAATCATTGCACTCAAAGTAATTCAGTCTGGATAACTGCGCGAATTATGCCTAAAATGAGAATTTACATTGGTGTAAAAATTCAACATTGCAGCATTTGTGTTTTCCAGCCTGTTTTTTATCGGTATACCCTCTCTGCCCCAGCATCAGGTCTGTGGACTGAAAGCTGTGCGGTAATCCCCTGCTCCTTTCACCTGAGAGGGATTGATAGTTATAGTGAGCTGGCTACCGTGAGTCTGCTGATGAGTCCAGCTCCAGGGTTTGGTCTGCGGTGCGGCTAGTGGAGGCGTCGTGACTGAGGTTGGCGCAGGAACACACTCCAATTTGAACCCCTCCACCCTCCTCCCACCCCGCCTTTTCATCTTTTAATTTCTCCCTTTCCTCCTCTGTCCTCCATCCATCCTTTTGTATTTCTCTATTTCTTTCTCCATCTTTCTCTTCCACTGTCTCCACCTCTCTCTCTTTTTTCTATTCCTTTCTCATTTCTCTCTCCTCCTCTCAGTCTCTCTTTCCATCTCTCCTCTCTTGCTTCACTTACTCTTGGTCCATCTCCGTCTTTATTTTTCTATCCTCTCCATCTCTCTCTCCCCTTTCTCCCTCACCTTTTCTCTCCTCATTCTCTCACAAACACACAATCACACACAGGTTTAGGCTTATGCTCAGGTGCTGCTGCAGGGACACACTGCTCAGACAGCCATGGTTTAGGGGAGGTGTGTGTGTTTGTGTGTACCATGTGTATGTGTGTGTGTGCGGTGATGGTGTTAGTAGCGAGCGGGCAGTGAACGAGCTGATGAGTGAGCGAGTGACTGAGGATGCCGTTCGTCTACACACACCAACCAACCGCTCGCTCTGTGCTGCAGAAATTGGCTGCTCCCATTTTCATAGAAGGAAAAAAGAGCCAGTGCTAGGGGATTCCTGCTAATTGCTTGCACATTCCCCTCTTCCTCTGGCTCGATTAAAGCCAGGCCACCATCTCCCTTTCAAGTCTGCTGTTCTCCACAGTGGGCTGAACACAGCCCACAGCCCTCTACTGTACTCTGCTCCAGCCCGCCATCCGACAATATATCTCACTGCTTTTCATTTGTGTTGTCCCCCACAGAACTACACAGACAGAGTTTCAGCTAAACCTCGCTGTAAGGCAGCAGGAGAGAAAATGTCGGCGGAAAGTGATCTAGGTCTAGTCTACTGTCCGTGTTTCACGCTGTCCTTTTGCACTGCATGTGAGGTCCTTTTGTCCTTACATCATGTGTGTCACGATGCATGTTACTGCTGTATGTAAATTGCAGATTTGTCTCTGCATCAATGTCATTGAGGCAACGAGTGATTGTGATTGTGACAGCGTTTCAACTTAACAACCCTAGCCTGGTTCCAGACTCCTGAATCGCGTCGCGCCCACTCCCAGATTTTGTCGAGCGATTCAGAGAGCCTGATGTTTCCCTCGTCAACGGCTTGTTCTCGCTCTGAGAAACAATCAAGCCAATCAGCGCCTTTGCGGGCAAGACTAAAGTTTGAACCGTCTGTGAACCAGTTTTTCATTGGCGTTTCAGCAGAATAGATTTGTTGAAATCACCCCCTTAACCAACATATTGTCTTTGCAAAGACAATATTTTTGTCAAAATTGGCCAGCATTCTGGGTAAGTTGGTAAATACGCTAATGTCAGAGCAGCCGGATATGTCAGTCACTAGTGATTGGTTAGGGGAAAATCACCCTCCCACCCCACACAGAAAATGGCTAACAAGGAGGCTGAATAACGGAGTGGTAACAAAATGGCCATTCAGTCTGAATGTCAGGCTAAAACAACCCTCTGCTGTACCATACTCCAGCCTGCCATTCTAAATATCATAACATATGCAATTTGATGGCTGTTTTTATCCAAAGTGCTTTACAGGATTGTGCATCCATACATTTTTATCATGGGTGGCCCCAGTGGGAATCAAACCCCTAACCCCGGCAGTGTCTGCGCCTTGCTCTACCTGTTGAGCTGCTGTCCCTTTGCTTAGCACCACATTACACTGACAGAATTTCAATTGAACAACCTTGGCACCATACTGTACTCCTGCTTACCATTCTATGTCTCTCTGCTATCCATGTTGTTTAATCCTCATCACTCAACCACACTGAGTGTATGTGTAGTCTACAGTCTATTGTATGTCTAGGTGAGGTGCTTTTGTCCTTGTACCATGTGTGTCAGTAAGTACTGCGCTACTGTGCAAGTTGCTGATACGTCCCTGCACCGATTCCACCAAGTCAAATTCCCCTACATTTATTATACACCACCCTACTGCAGTGACAGAGTTTTAACTAAAGGATTACAAATTACACCAATTACAATAAATGTGCTGGAATTTTAATGCGGTTTGGTGCAGAGGCAAAAGGACAGCTTAAGCGTCTACTGGCATAACATGGTACAAGGACAAAAGGACATCAAACACAGTGCAAAGGGACAATGCAAAAAACTAAATATGGACATAGACTATACGTTTGAGTCTACGTATAGGGATTCATCTTTCAGTAGCTTTGTGTGTAAAAGCAGCATGGCATAAACAACCTTAGTGTGTGTGGGAAAGAGAAAATGTCTGCAGGAGCCACTGTACAACACAATGCAACATGTTTTTGTAGAAGAGTCCAGCATGCACCTTGTTTGACTGGCTTGGTAGGGTTGTACATGACAAGACATGTGTGTGTGTGTTTGTTTAAGTGTGTGCTGGCTTGACTGTGTATACATTTGTGTGCCTGTATCTGTTGTGGCAATCTAACAAAGTGTGTGTGTTAATGCCCTTCTGAGTGTGTGTTATTCCTGGTATACATGTTGCCACACTCTATTTAGCACATTGATATTTCTCCTCAGGCACGTGGATGGGGCAGCCTTGCAATCGAGGGTTGGGAATTCATCGACACGGGCATCCTTGGACATCTTGGAATAATTACTATGTTGGGGAGGGGGGTGAATTGAGAGAAGGGAAGAAGAGGGGAGGTGGGGGGTGGGGGGGGTGGCGTTGGGAGTACCGCGCAGCAGAGCTTCACATCTACAACACTGTTTTGTTCTGTTTGTTGCTTTTGAATTAAATTCACTGCAAAGGAGAAAGTAGCCCACACAGTACAAATTGTTCTGTCTTGGCTCTGTTATGCAGCCTTGGTAGACCGTACAAGAGCAATATTGAATAGGAACTGAGACAAATGCCTTGCCTGTCTATGGTGCCATTTCCTGAGCTGTAACCTGTCGAGTAAGCTTTAATCTTCAGTGAATGGGTGTGTACATGTTAGAGGTTGGTGGTAAACTGTATCCTAATTACAGAACGGCAAGTCGGAGCGGCATGTCATGACCAAAGATTGGGAGGGGACCACCAACATTGCGTGTGTGTGTGCGTGTGTGTGAGCATGGGACTCTAAGTTCACAGAGATCTGCATTTTCTAACTGTGTGTATGTATGTGTTTATGAGTTTTAGCATAAATGTAGATCAACAGTTATCGTCTGCATTTCCTAATGTGTAAGTGAATTTGAGAATGTGTGTGTGTGTGTGTGTATGCGTGTACGCCTAATGTATCTGTGTGCATTTACACCTGCTTGTGTGTGACTGAGCGCTCTTTTGCTTTCAATAGGAAGACGATGGCAGCTGACAATCTGCTTCGTTTCTTGGTTCATAACCTTCCATCGTATTTTGAACGAGATTAAGACATGACCTCTTTCTGAAGTCAAGTTACAGCGGATCAGTCTACACTATAGGGCCTGTAAAACCAGTTACCCATCTTCCCCTTTCACCCAGTGAAAACATTCTCTTAAATACCACTCGTAAATTCAAGCATGTCATCTGCTGCTAAAAACGAACACAGACAGGAAATCCACTTGAGGAGAAACAAGCGTTTTACATTCAATTATGTGCATAAAAAGGAACTATCCAATAATGCCAATGCCTGTGAGACTTTCTCCTCTAATAATCAGGGTTAAAAATATAAGAGTCTAACTGGATTAGGGTGATTACTGGTTGTTGTTCTAGGGTGCAGAACACCAGTATTTAAACCACACTTTATCTGACCGTTGAAAAAGACGATAGCGCCAATTTAACCCGCTTCCTCACAATAATAGATGCTATTTATACGTGTACATCTGGGGGGCCCTAAAACAATGAGGATGTGTGGAATTAAAAGTTGTAAAAGAATAACATGTTTGCAACAAGAAGGCTATTTTTGTGCATCGTACCAATAGGGACAGTGTTCTAACATTGTGGGATACGGTGTTTAACATCTAGGAAATTCCACATTTGGGTCCAGTTTTGTATATTCAATTCACTGTAAGAACCAAGATACACAGTGTAGGAAATACTAGATGTTATGAGACAATCCAAATGGGCCATTTTGATCATAATCATAACCAACTGCATATTATACATTAGTTCTGGGCTGTAGTACTTGAGTCTTGACCACTTTTCTGGTGTCTTGGACTTGTCTCGGTTTTCTGCCTGTTTCATCTCAGACTTATCTTGGTCTCGGCTACTTTTGGATGTCGTCCTGACTTTTTCCTGCCTATATAAAACTATGAAAAATGGGTAATTTCATGGATGTTTTTATTTATGTTTCATTTTTTTTCCCACAAACAATTTAAGTGATTTCACCTGTAGAAACCTGTGTATGTAATGGGTCTCAAACTTCTATGTATTGATTAGTTGGATATTGAAGGGTAAAATCCGGAGCTCCTCCAGATAGATCTACATCCATTCTTGGTCTTGAATAGGACTCGACTTGCTCTGTTCTTGTTCTTGACTTGGTCTCGATTCCATTTAGACCTGGTCTTGACTCGAACTTGACTAGACCCGGTCTTGGAATTGACTTGAACTTGACCAGGTCTGCAGCCCTGGTTTAGTTTCAATACAAAATTAGATATGGCGAAATTGACTACTGTACACTGACAAAATGATCACTGCCATGAAAGTAAAACTTTTTGTAATATTATATATAATGTAAAAATATAACATGTTTCCCCCAAACTAAATGTACTGAATGAAATCCTTCTTTCATTCCTTATAGTAATAGTAGTAGAAGTACTAATTGTAGTAATAGTAGTAACAGTTGCTGTTGCAGTAGTTTCACTTAATTGATATAACAGTGGGAAAATCCTTTATCACTGAAACACTACGAGTGATAAAATACACAGGACAAATGACGGTACATCGGTGACCTACAGAAACACACTGTAAATAACCATCAGTGCCTGTGGTACTGGGAGGTCACACAATATAAGGAACTTTGTGAACTGTCAATATGCTTCCCCCGCACCAATGACACCAAGACAAATTGCTGTTACACTTGGCGATTAAAGAGATTCTCATTACGATATGGCTCACTATATCATCCTCTAAATGCCGTTACCCTATAGATTAAACTGCCCATCCCTATTGACTGGAAATGCTGCATTCATCATGACATTAACACTATGAGTACAACAGGAGGAAATGTTTTCAGACTCTTCAATAGCAGTCTTCTGCATGTTGTGCCTTTTTTCTCAAAATATACAACTGTCCCTGCTACGTGTGTGTGTGTGTGTGTGTGTGTGTGTGTGTGCGCGCGCGTAATTGTAGGTGTGAATGTGCAAGCGAAGGAGTGCATATGTATGTATATGTGTGTAGGAGAGGGAGAAAGAGAAAAACAGAGAAGAAAGAAGAAGATAGAGAAAGACAGAGATGTAAAGACTGATAGCAGGAGAGAGAGAGAAAAAGTGTGTGTGTGTGTGTGTGTGTGTGTGTGTGTGTGTGTGAGATCAAATTGTAATGCATGTGTGGTCTTCATTCCGTGTGCCTCGAACTGTGCATGATGAGTGTCTGTGTTGACATATCTACATAATTGTTTCACGTGTAAACCAACACAAATTATATGTTGATAGAATTAATTGTGTGTACTGTTATGTGCTGTATATGGACAATGTCGGCGACACAGTAAATGTGAGTCTATGTATGTCTGTATGAGTGTGTGCGCTAGTGTGTCCGCGTGTGTGCGCACATAGGCGTGTGTGTGAATTTTTACTACGTATGTGTGTGTGTATGCATGTACGTACACTTGCATATGCGTCTGTCCGTGGGTGTGTGCATAAACATGCGTGCATGTGTTTATGTGACATTCCTGTGCCCGTGTGTGTGTGTGTGTGTGTGTGTGCATACGCATGTGTGTGTATGTGTGTGCGTATGTGGTACTGTATAATAATTTGTGTGCGTGTGTGTTTCTCCTCTGCCCAGATGGCTGTGCTCAGAGGCTAGAGCTTCTGAGATCTGTTGCCAGCGGTGAATACTGATCAGAGATCACTGTCACATCTAGCTACAGCATGCACACACACGTGCACGCACAAACACACACACACACACACACACACACACACACACACACACGCACAAACACACAGGGACACGTCATCCATCTTCACTCACACACACCTCCACTTCCACATGGTCGAACTACTAATTCACACAGCCACTATGTGTCCTCCATGCTGATATTTTCTAGCTACAGTCACCGTCTCTGCAGCCTGCGATCACCACTACAACCCTGATTATATGGCTGTCTGTCACACCTGAGGATCCACTTCCTACCACCTGTGAGAGTCCTTTTTTATGTAGGGATTAAAATATTTAATCATGACTGTTTAAAGAAGACAGTCAAAAATTTTCATTGGCTTGAGTGGCTGGATTTACAGTTACTACATTTTCAATAATCCATTGGTTTTGGATGTGGTACTGAAAGGCACTCCTTCCAAAACAATTATTTATTTGTACACAAATATTATCACAGTTATATAATTTCAGTTAAATGGGAATGTTGCTCCTGTGAAATAATTAATATTTGCAGCATTTAAGCTTATATCAATAGTGAATTAAGGAAAATAGCCCAAGGGAGAAGAGGGCATATAAAAGTCATTGCTTGGTGTCACTGTTGAACCATTCTGTAGGTACGTGCCCACACTGTGTTGTTGCAGGCAGCTTCCTTTTGTTGTTGTTGGGCATTTTCAGCCCAGCATTTGAGAACCACTGCTCTGTTGTAACAAACAGAGAAGCAGAAAAGTAAATCACTATACATCTCAGTTCTGAATCGCAATACTAACTGCAAAAATCAAATTTTGTGATTACAACTGGGAGCTCTCCGGTGATTCACAACTCTATAAAGTGGATCCTGATTTCCCACAGTGCCAGCTGCTCTTTCACCTGTCAGCAGATTCTCACTGATAATGACAGGATCAGGAAGATTATTTTCAATATGCTGTAATAAGGGTTGATAATGGTCAGCGATGACAATAATAATGAAAGTATATATATATATATAATATAGCCGCAAGCGGCTATGAAAGGGGTTCAAGCCTTTACTGAATGGTACTGACATTGCGAAAAAAGTGACAGTAGTTCTGAGGACATCGTCCAAATATATCCCTTGATATATCTGCCAAGGTTCGCAATCATTGAACAAACGGGTGTTGAGTTACGGCCATTTTTGTGTTAGGCCACACCCATTTCTGGTGTTTGCGGCGCCCCCCTATGGCTGAATCGCACAAAATTCGGTACGCATGTTAGAAATGTCATTCCAGACAAGGCTGAGAAGATTGGGACCGATTATGCAAATGGACTTTGATTTACCGGCTGTTACATGGTTATTACACCATAGGCCCCGCCCACTTTCACCAATGATGACAAAACTTCAGATTTTGACTAGTACCGCCTCCCTGAACATGTGTACCAAATTTCACGCAATTTTGCCATCAGGATTAGGAGATACAGTTTCTTGGCATTTGTAACGCCCCCTATTGTTCAATCTTAAAACAGCTTTGCACACATGGTCATTGATGATACCTGAACATGTGAAGTTTCATGATGATTGGACAATCGGTCATGAAGTTATAACAATTTAGCTGACAGGCCACGCCCTGTCACAAATGTAAAAATGTATATTTTCAAAACTAAAGTAGAAAAACAAAAATCCAAAAAGACAATTCATAGAGCTTGGTTCATAGATGCTACTGACCGATTTTGGTGGTGATTGGTCAAACGGTGTAGGAGGAGATATTAAAAATGTGTTTTTCAAAACTTTCAATATATCTCAAAAACTTTTTTACTTAAAGTAAAACCTTTAATTATAGCGCCCCCTTCAGGCCGATTGGATAAATATTTCTTGATCTAGTAATGGTCACCAAAATCTGTCATTGGGCCAAATTTCAAGTGTGTGATGTACCAGCTCACGGCAATTTACACCAATGTGGATGAACATTAATAATAATAAATATAGCCGCAAGCGGCAACGGATGTCCAAGCACAATATGGTCATTTATCCAAAAATGAGAAATTTAAGACATTATGCTTAGTTACCACAAGCTTAATGGTGTGAGGCAATAGTGTTACCCATGGGATTCAAACCTACAATCATTGGTATTGCAGACATACACATTAACCACTAGGCTACTGAGTCCACAGGGTGGCCATCGAGGGAACAGCAAAAAATAGGGCCAAGTTATGGGACTGTCCAAGCTATAGGCCGTTTAAAGTCTTAGAAAGGGTATTAGTATTAGTGCACAATTGGATAAACGGCCTAGGAGGAGTAGCGAAAAAACACTTTCAGACAAAATTCAAAATGGCGGAAAATCTAGTCTGGCGGAAATGGGCGGAAAAGGTCTTGTATAGCATAGTTTGCTGTGCTTTATGTTTCAAAAATCCAGAGGGCAGTAAAACCAGAGTGAGTTTTCAAAGCCAGAAGCCTCTGCACCTGGGAAAGTAATTGTTGAGTCATTGGTAGTGATCAATAACTCCATCAACACCCTGCAGATACAGTATATTATGGTTGTTTTGTGCTATAGGGCGTTCAAAATATTACTTATTGCAGGTTAGGGTTAGGGTTATCCTTTAAACCTAAGCTTAGGTTACATGACTTCATAATTTGAATAGGCCTAATTATAATTAAATATAATTTCCACATGATACTCAACAAGATTTTTACTGGATCCAACCAGTACCAAACCTTTTAAATGCCCATCTCAAACCTTTCAAATGCCCATATCAAACCTTTCCCATACCAGTGCCAAACCTTTTGAATGCCCACATCAAATCTTTCTCCTACCAGTACCAAACCTTTCAAATGCCCATATCAAACCTTTCTCTTACCAGTACCAAACCTTTCAAATATCCCTATCAAATCTTTCTCCCTCACAGTACCAAACCTTTCTGCTGCCGGGACCAAACCTGCCCTCTCTCTGCCTCTAATCAGCTCCTAAGCAAATGAATGCAAATGACTCTTCAGAGGACGAGCCACAGCAATGTCCATCACGCCCCAACACACACTCAGTGGTGTAGTTAGTGTGCACGGCGCATGACGCTCGCAGACACACACACACTCTCACACTCTCACCAGAGCACGGATGAACTCCGACAAACACATACACACATAAATGCGCGTGCACACACACACACAATCGCAGACATAATATTCCCGCACTCACACATTATCCCACACACTGTCCTCATCACATACGCACAGAGGCTGATGCACACACACACACTGATGCACTCAAATACATATGCACGCGCGCACACACACACACTCTCACAGATACATAATATTCCTGCACTCGCACATTATCCCACACAGTGTCTTCATCATACACACATGGGAGCATACACACACACGCACACGCACACACGCACACACGCACACACACAGACGCAGTATCCCGCTCTGCCTTCCCAGACAAAATGAAAGTGAGGAGGCAGCCGCATCACACCTCCAAATGGGCTCTGGGCTCTCAGAGGACTTTCTGTGAGGGGAGAACTCGTTGCTCTCCTGTAGCTGTCACCAACACTAATCTGTCTCTCTTTCTCTCTCTCACACACACTCACACGCGCGCGCACACGCACAAACACAATGATTTCTCATACACATACATATGTGCACACATAGACACGTGTCGACTCACACGCAGACAATGTCATCCTATCTTTCTTTTCACACAAATATGTGAACGCGCACATATCTTTTTCTCTCTCAATGTCTCACACACACAAACATACATACACACACACACACAGAGGCACCGTGTGTGTGTATGTATCACACACCATCTCTTTCTCTCTCTTGTGCTGTCTCGATCCCTCTCTGTCTAACACACACGCATGCACGAGCATAAGCCCAGTCAGTGCCACACATGAGAAAGTGGATTTTTGAAAACAGGCTTTCTCGGCATTCCATCTCTCCCTGCTCGACAGGTATTCTGTCTTTCTATGGGTGGATCTGCGATGCATTCTTTTCCAAAGGTTTCCGTTCCTGGACTGAAGATATACGACGCGGGAGCCTCTCATGTCGCATACCAGACATAAACAAGAAAAAAAAGCCCGCGTACACAAACACACATGCACAGAAACATCTGCATTTCTGTAAGGAAGACAAGGCTGCTACAACCCCACCGCCCCTGAAAAAAACCCCAAAACATAATCAAAAACAGGATTATTGTCAAAACCAGAGCATTGCCACATTCCTAAGTACACAGAAAAAGCAAACGCAAAAAAACAGCAACAATATACAGTAAACCACATGCACGCACAAACAGCTGCCCTCCCCGAGAGTGGAAGTGGAGGTAGGCTGCACATGTTTTGCAGAGGGGGTTCTCAGGTTTCACTAGGTAGGGAACCCCAAGGTTCCCTCAGTGCATGCTGTGTCGTGCTCAGCTGAGGAGCAGCTCTCAGAGCTTTGATCCACTTACCCGAAGGCACGAAATGAAGAACTTTGTTGGTCTCCATAGTTGAGCGAGTGGTGGCGAATGCACACTTCCTCTCTCTCCTCCCCCCAAGTCAACCCATCATGGTTGTGTTATCCTGTGCTGATGAGTGTGAGATCACCTCTGCTCCCTTGCTCTGCTCTGTTTCTGACTGCCTCTCAGACACATGCAGTGACTCAGCCCCACTTTGCCTGCCTACTCACAGTCGCACCACTGGGTCCTAGTGCCTCTGCTTTCCCCCTCCCCTCTCTCCCAACCCACCAGTAACTAGCCTATGACAGACCAGTATGCAGCAAGGCAAACCTCATGTGAAGGCACACCTCCCCACCATACCTATCTGAACATGGCGAACCCAAACCAAGGAAGCCAGAAGCCATACTGTATGCCTCACACAGATTAAACCACACTGTTTCACCATGAACGTGGGGCACTCTCTCACCATGACCACATTCGCATACAACTACTGTAGCGTCCTAATTCTGGTTTGTGTTACACTAACTTCGTTAACTTACAAAGTGGCAGTGTTGAATCTGACAACTGTGGTCTGTCTCTTGCCAAGCCCAAAGACTCAATTTCTTATTATCATTTGTAGACAACTTGGCTCAGTGTCAAATCATCACACAGACTGTGAAAGGAAAATGCAGCTTTGCAAGTCTGTACTATGGTTGACTACTGACACTATCACACAGTGATTTTCTTACATAGGTTCACAAATGGAGACTAAAAGGTTTATGTTGCAAAACATATCGCACAAAAAAACAAAACCGGCAAAGCCAAACAGAATTTCCATATGAAGTGTTTCATTCCAAAAGGGGGTTATAAAATGAGTATTATAATAGTAATGATACTTGAGTTATAGCACTAAATCTGGAATATAATTTAAGTTCCTCGTTATTTAAAGTGGTTATTTTGGTGATCAACAATGTTCATACCATTCACCACCCATATTGCTGCAGTGGAGCTGTTCAGTGGCCAACAGTTGAAGACTATGTTTGTACTGGGCAGCTCCCTGGTGTGAATGTGTTCAAGCATATGAGTGTGTTGCTGAAGAGAGGCATGTGTGCTCAGCAAACCTTCCCTGGATAAATAAAGGTGAAAGAAAATATCCGCCCCATAGCCTAGTTGAACTATGTTTTAACCTGCTTAGGGTGCATTCACACCTGGCAGGTTGAAGCGATTTAACTGAACTCTGGAGCGTTTTGTCCATAAGTTTGGTTTGTTTGGGCGGGTGAGAATCATGTGATTTGAACTCAAGTCTCAGTTCTCTTCTTAGCAAACTGTGGTGCGGTTCATTAGGAGTGAGAACGTAATCGTACCAATTACAGGAAACGACCCCTAAACAGACAGTTTTACGAGTATGTTGTTCGTTGTTCGACCGTTGTTCCATACGGTTTTATGGGTATAAGGAGACGGATTTTGACATCTGATAGCCAACAGTTACTTGTAATTAATAAATCAAGCATAACAAAATGAACCAAGGGCAAACTCATTTTTACCTATTTATTCATGTGTTTTCACCTGGTATGAACACCAGAGAAGGTAAATAATGAGCACAGACATCATGCTTAGCTAAAGTTACAGAGACTGGAATTAGATCTTTGTTTTTACTCCCCCTGCCAATCTCGCAGGATGACAGGTCACCAAAAGTCTGTCCAATAAACAAGCTACTTATGAGTCCCTGTGATTTTTGTTTACAAGCCCCGTTTCGCTTGTAATTGGCAGTGTGAAACCAAACGAACCAAATACAATAATGCGTCGTAAACTTTTCAGCTATGGTTCAGACCAAAGAAAACAAACTGTAGGTGTGATTGCATCCTTAGATTGGAATTCTAATGTGAAGAGAAAATGTGTTGCTAGAGACAGAGTCAACCCCCACCCACCCCAATATGCCTTTTTCCCCCCATGACCACTTCCAGGCACCGTATTTAGCAAAGTAGCTTTAAAACAAATCGTTTTGGCATGAAATCTCACTACCAAGGAAAACATTAAATAGGGCTCCCAAGGACCACTCCCAGGCACCGCACTTAGTAACATAGTTTAAAATAAATCATTTTGATACAAAATCTTGTTACCAAGCAAAACATTAAATAGGGCAGCCTCACCGCCCACTATGTCAGTTTAGCTCGTCAACCCTGAGGCTAGATAAGACTGTCAAACTGGAAGCACATGTGGCAACATACTGTTGGAGTTGAGAAAATAAGATAATAAGAAAGGTGGTTGCAACAAACAAAGGAGGAGACATTGGGGCTGAAGAAAAAAAAAAAGCTTCAAGTTCAAGTGACAACATGACAATGTAAGATTTTAATAACATTTAAAGCAGTTCAGTTCTGCTCTGTGCTCTCTTGAATGTGTTGATTTTAGACTTAAGCAGACTTCTTTTTGTCATATTGTCAGTTTTATCTGCTGTAAGCATTCCATCATTGTCTACATACTTGAATAAATACATACTATGGCCTATAATGTGTGGCTTTTTTTCCATTATACTTATCCTTTAACATTAATTTAAAAAAGTGGCTGGTGAAAAATGTGAGTTGCTGGTCAAATTGGGGAATCTACCAGACAGTGGCTAGTGGATCAAAAAGTTAATTTCCAACACTGATGTAAAGGCTGCATGAAAGATCAGCAACTTGCAAAAGACTGCATGTATAACAACACTGTGTGTGATATGGCCAGTGGATCTGCTTTGCATAAGAACTGTTTGGGGCTGTGAGGGCAAATGTGTCACTGAGTGTGCCAGGGCACATTCACCCTGGAGGCCAATTCACATGTTCTCACCCACCACCTATTTCTAACTCATAAGTGCTCACTAGGAGTGAATTAAGAGGATGCACAAGTACAGAATCAAGACCCATTTATTCAGCCTACCACGTACCTTAAAGTCACAAGGAAACAGCATTTCGATGCTGTCTTGCTTCCATAACAGTGTATTTCTGGTTGAACAGGTTGTTGAGGCAGGACATAAGGTGGGACTTTACAAAAGTGGGCGGTTTGGACAATAACAAACATTGGAACTGCAACCATAGTATCATAGGAACAGGGTTTTTTGGGGGTTGAACACCCAAAATTGCACCGCTGTACCATGTTGCCATTTGTGTCACTTCGAAAGTTGCAGGTTTTATATGATGGGAAAGGCGGAGGGGGGGATTGTTGAAAAATACGTATTGTTATTACTGGTTGGACTTGTTTTTTTCCACTATTAATCTTGAAATTGTGTGCATTTTTTGGCATTTATTGGCTTATAGGGGGAATTAGCTAACAAGGTGAAAAAGTATTTTTTCATTTTATTGTGACTTTTAACTCTCACATACACACCCACACACACACCCACACTCACACACACACACACACACACACACACGCACAAACATACACACACAGAAACAAACACAAGCTGTGGCCCTATTTCTTGGAGTTTGTGATGTCCTGTTTCTTCCTTTATTATCCATGTTTTCAACTGATTTTGTTTGCTTTGTTTCCTGTACCTGGTACCTAGACAGAGACACAATGATTTGATTTTAATGTAGAAAATGAATAATCTATTAGAATGAAGAGCTGCAGGTGAGTGTGTCATAATTATGTGCGGCTGTTGAGTCACGTGGCAAGTCCAAATGTGTCCAAACAGATTCAAATTTATGTATTTATACAGCCAGTATTTGCTGTCTGTTGTGTTGTCTTGCTAGTCCTTTTTGAGTAGCCTATATGTATACGGTAGGGATGCCTTCATTTATAAAGGAATGCACTTGTTTCTGGCCAATGAGCTCTATGATCAACATACCATATTGTAACAAGAAGATTGTGAAGGCAGTAGTATTAAAAAATAAGGACAGTATAAACAATTGAATTTGTCTGCATAAATATTTAAAAATCTTCTCTTCATAGGTAAGAATACCTCCATCGACACAAGTCTTAGTATTAAATATAATGTCAGTTTAAGAAAAACTAGTGGATTCAATCAAGAGTCTTCCATTTTGTTGTAAAACATGTAGCACCTCAGAGCAATACTGTTTACAGATATACTTCAAAATATAACTTAACAAGGGTGTGTGTTTCATAATACTAGTTTTAATGGTATCAAGTGCTGGCAGCTGCTCTTTGTAAATAGTTGATCTAATTTATAGGGTTCAGGAATGCCACAATGATATGTTATTATGGAGTTCAGGTGCAATTTGGATTAATGTCTGCCTTGTTTTCATTGAGGTGATTGCCTGAAGCTGTGTTAATAAAATGGCAATTGCAAATGGTTTACTGCATGCCTTTAAAACTAGCAGCGGTCTGCCTGGCTTCAGAAGAGGGGTAAAGCAGAAAATTCCACACAAGATAACAAAGTTGGTGTTTGCCTTTTTCTGACTTGAATTGAAGGTTTACATGGCCTTATGTATTGAGTTTCATGACCTTTGGACACTTAAAACCTGTTAAAGCTGCATTGTGTGATTTCAAAACTACATCGCTGTCACTGAAAAACCTTACTCGCTATGTGTTTTTTGTCCAACAAGAGCGACACACAATCAGCAATGACAGTACATGAGCATGTCATTACATGCATAACAGGTCATTTCTGTAGTACAGCTGTTACTAAAGCTGTCTTCTTTTCTCAACGCCATCTATCAAGCTGATCATCTCTTACAAAATACTTGATGGTGCAAGATAAACCAAATTACAGTACTTTAACAAAAATTAAGTATTATCAATATGCCAATTCCCTATGATTATTACTTATGGAAACAAAAAATGGGGATGTATTATTAGGCTATACATGAGTAATTAGTATGTAATTACATGACTAAGCTCTTTATGGAAGTCTTTTAATTTTCCCCAAGCACTCTATCTAGCTTAACATTTAGCCTCAACGATTCTCACTGTTAAGCATGGACAGAATTATGGCCACATTGTGCTTTCTTAGTTTAACGGGAATATGGATCATTTTAATGAAGCCAAGCTTCATCAAGCTGGAACTTTGGAACTGCAGAGCTAATCAGAATTACTTAAAGTCACTTAAGTACAGTAAATGTAGTAAATGTAACAGGACAGTGGTGCAGACACACATTGAGTACTAATGTAGTACTGTAAGTACATATGGGCACACAGTACAGGAACAATAGGAACTGACATTCAGGGCAAGATATACATCAAAGGTAAGTAATACTCTTGCTTCCTCAACAACTTCCATCGTGGTGCCCCTGAGCAAGGCACTTCAGCCCCAGCTCTCGGAATGGAACAAAAGCAGAAGGCTCCGGTGGTACTGAGCATGTACAGAAATGTGCATGTGTGTAACTGTATCAATATGAAGCAAGGCGTGGCTGAAAAAGAGCATATATCCTCATCAAACGTTCCCAGGACAAATAAACATTGAGCAAGGTGGAGAACAGT
The DNA here is from genome assembly GCF_046629955.1 of Centroberyx affinis. Lineage (NCBI taxonomy): Eukaryota > Metazoa > Chordata > Actinopteri > Beryciformes > Berycidae > Centroberyx > Centroberyx affinis. The sequence goes on along the minus strand of NW_027279833.1, from coordinate 275,093 downwards.
TTACGCCGTGTGTGTGTATAGCTTACCAACTTTTTCCCTACATCCAAGCACACATGCACAAATACACAGAGGGAAATGAGGGAAGCTATATTTCGATAGGTCCAGTAGTGATGTGAAATGGGCAAAGCAGACACAAGCAGGTACGCATAGACACACACAAACACACACACAAACACACACGTGACATGGGTATAGCCTACCACATGGCAGCTCTCAACCTCCCTCCTTCCCTAAAAGAAAACCCCATCTTGCCCTAAATTCCAGCTGAGGGCTGAAGGCAGGTCTGCTTCTTGTTTCTGCTCAAAACGACACATCTAGTAAAAATGGTTCCTCCCCTTCGCCAGCTAATTGGCATCAAAGGGTAGTTCCACCACATACCTAGGGAGGGGGGTCTCTGTGTAAATTTCAATTTTAGATGATGCGAGTGCACAGAGAAACAACACGGAGTGACCCTGCGGCTAGTCAGCAGCTAGTCAGCAGCTGGTGCGATGAGGCTGGAGGTGGGAATGGCCTCTGGGCTCACAGCTTGGTGTGTGTGTGTGTGTGTGTGTACGAGCATGTGTGTACGAGCATGTGTGTTAGTGAGTGATGAATCACCACTTGGTGCACCGCCTTAACCACTAAAAGGCAATAAGGTGCACAGAGAGGGTTTAGTAGTTAGGACCCCCGCCTCTGGAACCACATGTACCCCCCTGCTGGCCTGGGATTGAATCCTGCCAGAACCTTCTCTACTGTGTCTCCCTCTCAGCCTTCCTACTGTTTCAGTAAGACACAAGGGAAGAAAGAAAGAAAGAAAGAAAGAAAGAAAGAAAGAAAGAAAGAAAGAAAGAAAGAAAGAAAGAACTCTGTCACTCATGTGACAAAGTGTAACAATCACGAGGCCCATGGGGGTGGTTGCACATAAAAGGTTCAGCCCGAATTCAGGGGACTGAGTCAAGTCCAGTCAAGTTTATTTCTATAGTCCTCCATCATTCAAAAGCATCTCTCAAAGGACTTCAGGGAGAGGGAGCCTACCTAGATTTGACTAATCAACCATCAATCAGAAGACAAAATGATGCAATACTGTATGCAAACAAAACACAAGGAAACAAAACAAAGCATAGTACAAAAAATAGCATGTTGAAAAGACAAGGTGAATATACTGTGATCATGTTACTCAGGACCTTTCTTTGGCAACCCAGATCTCAAAAACTGTAGTGCTTAATGAGCCTGAGAAATCTTGTTGAGTACTTGGGCAGCATGGAGGGCAGCATAGAGAGAACGTCCCTACGGGAATCATCAAAGTATCACATTATTAATACTAACATTATTTTAACAAGTCCCAATGAGCCCTAATCTCAGTCAAAGATCAACAATCATTGAGATCAAACGTCAAACGCGTCCAGAACCTAACTACCTGTGGTATACACCTTTTCTAAACAACACAGCCGGAGCTTAACATTGGCAGTCTCCTGGTTTCAGGTCACGGTGAGTCCCACAGTGCAAAGCCTGTATGTCAACATGCGCTCTATATAGAAACATTTGATGTGAGCTGCACAGGGGGGAAGGGCCAAGAGTGAATGATGTCAATCCTGTAACTTGCCATTTTTGAGCACCTGGATATACATTACAGAAATTTCATAAGTCTGAAAATCTATCTTATCTCAGTTTAGGATGGTATTTAGAATATTTGGTATAACAGAATCACCTTTCCTAGCTACATTTAGGAAAAAATTCTATCTTATCTTAAGATAAGGATTTAGCTATTACAGAAACGTCCTAACTTGAGAATATCCTAATTTAGGAATCCTATTTTAGAATAGCACTGACTGAACCAGTCCTAAATTTAAAAAAACCCCGCCAAAAATGGCAGCCACACTACTTCTGCTGGGTATAAATGACAATGAAGAGCAGGAACACAGAAATGTAATGATAGAGAGGTTGATGAAACCTCAGGATGATGTCCTTAACTTCCCAGATGACGTATTGATTCAGATTTACAGGATGCCTAAGGCCTCTGTCTCGTTATGTCTAAAATTAAAGGCCCTTCTCTTTTTATCACCAATATTAGTAGCCATTGTGATGTACTGTATGTCAGTTGAAACAGAGCTGTTGAAGTTGAGCCGTCGTCTTGTGCACATTCCAACCATAGTGTAGGCAAAAACAAATGATTGCCGATAAAGATTTAGAATTTACAAAAATAGTTAGGATTTCCTAACTTCAGTTAAGCCAGGGGGTCTGAGATAAGATAGGACAAAGCCATGAGTTTAGGATTTGCTTCTGTAATAGCAAAATAAGATTTTTTTATATCTTTGAAACTTATGATAAGATAGGAGAAGAACTTAGGATTTTTTTCTGTGGCCCCAGGCCCCTGGTCGTTTTGCAGATATAAATAAAATATCAGTATGCAATGCTGTATTACAATGACGTCAGCTAGCTTTTCTAATATGCACATAGCTGTAGAATGTACAGTGGTATGTGTACTCAACTGTCCATTCAGTGTCTTGCACAGTCCCACTGCACTATATGTGGTGTCTTTTTGTCCTTGCTGTACAGCTCAATAAGATGTCAAAATGTCTCTGCACCAACATTATCAAGACAAATTCCTGTACTTTTACTTGGTGATTAAAGGCTAGCCTGTTTTCAGACACCACAAGGCTCCTGAGGCAGCTGTATCTGCAGTGGTGTAATAGTAATAGTAAAACAGCATAGCAAGTAATCATGCACAAACACCGACAGCTATCGCCTCAATGAGTCATCAATCAGTGAGGGAATCCTGCTCCCTCATTTTTACTGGGAACGACCTTCATTAGCAGCAGTGTTTGTGTGTCTATGTGTGTGTGGGCATGTGTGTGTGTGTGTGTTCCTACATCTGTGTGTCTATATGTGTAGGTGTCTGTCTTTGTCTGTGTGTTTGTGTGTGTGTGTGTGTGTGTGTGTGTGTGTGTGTGTATGTAAGGTTGTGTGTCAATGTGCCTGTAAGTGTTTGTCTATGTGTATGTGTGTGCGCACGGGGGGAGGTCTGACTCTTTCTGGTTTTCTGTCAGCGCTGTCTTTGTTGTTGTTGTTTATGCTGTGCTCTGGCACAGGAAGAGAGGGAGGCACGGTGATAATCATAATAACACCGGGGAATAAAGGAGGGAAAAGAGATGGAGGAGAAAGAGGAGGAGGAGGAGGAGGAGATTGAGGGGAGCAGCTGGTTCTTGTTACTCTGCTGCCCGCACACATCACTGCAGGAACTATCAGAATATAGCCTCCCGCAATTCCCTCTGTAAGTGTGTGTTTGTGTGTGTGTATGATGTGCATGCATGTTACTATGTAGGTCTGTGGATGTTTCTGTATATTTGTGGGCATTTGTGGGTATGTGTGAGTAGCTGTACTTGCCTGTGTGTGCATGTGTGTGTGTGTGTGTGTGTGTGTGTATAGTGCAACCAGCACTCAGCAGCATCGAGCAGTGAGCCAGTGAGCAGTAAGTATTGCCAAGGGGATGTGGGCATATTTCAGGTCCCAAACTAGCTACAGATTTAATTTGGAGAAGAACAACTTGATTATGTTCTCTCAGGCAAGAACAGGACAGGGAATCTAACTGAGATCAGACAGGTGAAACACATATATTACTACAGAGCTGCAATAGATATTTGGTGGATGTTTTGATCCAAGACACTTTACAGTGCCATGGGTGTGCACATTTTGAGCATGGCTGCAGTGAGAATTAAACCAATAACCATGGCAGAGTTTACAATGTTAGTGCCATGCTTATTATATTGGCTTCAACAGAGTTTGATTGTCACATGGTTCATTCAAGTTGGTCATTCAATATTTCTAAAATATCGCTATCGTTTTGTCAACCTACTTTTGTTTTGACAGTATACTTTATTACCTACAGTCCTTTAAAAGCACCATAATTGCTCACATTTTAAATTGTGATATCAATTGTTTTGTAACAGTAAATGTCTTTTTTTTGCAAATGGTTTGTATTTGAAAAAAAACTTCTTAACATATTACTTTAGAGGTTGTTCCACCTTTTTAGGGGAAATACTGTAATGTGCATTATATCAATATTTTAAAATGCTCTCCCTGGCAGAGACACTGTGAACGGAAGCAGATCACACTCCCTGACAAAGGCATGTGGCTGAACTGCATCAGAGTTGTTTTCTAATGTTCAAGGGAACCATGGCACATCAATAAAGGCATCTTTAATCTGAAAGAAAGACGGCCTTGGTCTTTTTCCTTTTTTTGGATTCTACTGATAACCCCACCACCAAAGAGCACCTTTCTATCATTGATTTTTGACCTATGCGTATCCCAGAAGCACTCCGCATTCTTCTTTTTTTCTACTGGAAGCAGATCTGTGTTTTGTGTTTTATCGAGAGGCTGGTGCCAGCAGTCCTGCTCTCTGACCCTCCATTGTCCTTGAGTTGGCTAGCCCGGTGCAGCAATGCCCACCGCACCGCTGCACCCCACCTCAGGAAGCCTCCTCACACATCAGCTCCTTTCTACAAACCATTTGCCCTAACGAGAGACACAGGCATTCTTGACAGCTTCCTGTCACCTTGTTTTTAGCTGCAACCAGCAGCTAGTTTAAGTTACACTGTCAGCTGGTCACAGGGTTTCCATTTTTCGCCAGCCAACATGGCTGGTAAGATTTCAGGATTCCAGACAAATATAACATTTACCAGAAACGTTTTAAATAGGCTAGAATTCATTTCAATGGTAATAAATGATACAAACCAAATGCAATGATCCAACAAATGCATTTTATTAACAGTCGAGTCAACGGAAAAGGCACTTTATTTCTTGCGGGCCATTTGGCTGTCAGCGATCTGGTGGAAGAGTCTTTCTGCCTTCATGCGCTCCTTATAAGCTCGTACTTCTGAGATTCACAGCCATAAATTCAACTTGTGTATTCAAGTACTTTTTAATAAGAAATAACAAAACAGACTCTAAAACAAAAGTGCCTTTTTTGGTGACTATTTTAGACACCAAGTGGTACAGAGTTAGTTTGCGCAACGGTAGAATAAAGAAGATAATATAGGCATCAGTTTTGTCATTTATATTTTAATACGTTTATTGGCTAAAAGTTGTATATGTGACACCTTAAAGTTTGGGAATGTCACATCTTGGCATCTTGGATATCATGTAAAATTACTTTACTGGGTCGTTCAAGCGTGCTCTTGCTGTAATTACAATATTTCCGATAGCATTTGAAGGCAGCATCGGCTGCACGTTGTGCAAGACAAGTTGGGAAGAAAGTTAGGAGATAATGAGGTAAATATTGGACTTTTAGACACACAGTGCAATCATTTGGCTTCAGAACACTTGGATTATCCTACGCAAGCTGTTTGGAGTCTTTACACAGATCATTTACACCAGCATAAAGCTGAAAAAAAACAAAACAACAAAAAACAAAAATAAAGACTAAAGTAGTCTAAAGCCGGACAAATGCAGGTGCAAATGCCATGGTAACCATTATGCGCCACGTAAACATTCCCCATCAGCTGTCCACGAGTTACTTTGTAATCTATTGACCCACCTCAAGACCGAGGAGAAAAGCATAAGAAAAGCCCGACATCACCCGGTAGGCCTATTTGTTCTGTGTAAAGCCGGAGAAATGCCTGTACAAATGCCATAGTAACCATGGTAACATCTGTGCCAACAAGTTATATAGGCCATGCAATATCATTTAATTAGGCTACTGATTGATTGATTGATTGATTGATTGATTTGTCATATTTTCCGCCAGACATTTTGGCCAACAATATTTTTAATTTTAAAAACAACTGCACGTTTTACCAGCCAAAACCCAACCAACGGAAACCCTGGTTGGTTGGTCAGTAGGGTCAATCTGTCGGTCCCAAAAAACTGCTGTGCATATAGAGCTGTGGGATAAGGAGACACCATACGCAGGGTTCTACGATAAGCTTTTTGCCAGGGAGCACTGGTGCTCCTAAGTTGAAAAAAATAGGAGCACACAGCAAAATCTGGTAGCACAAACTGGTTATGAATGTCTGTGTCCCTGTCTGTCTGACGCTCAAACTCTAGCAGCCAGGTTACTTTTAATGGAGGCTGCTGTCTGCCTAATCACTGCACAGAGCAAATACTCTGTGGGCCACAAGTGGCAACAGTTTGAGCTTTTAATGGTAAGATTATAGTGTGAGGAAAAATTACGGTTTCACAGTTTTATGATTATTATGCGCTAATAACAGGTAGTGGTGTAACGGACCGTTGTTGATCCGTGATCCGTACGGATCCCCCCCCGCGGTTCGGCACGCATGTGAACCGCGGATTAATAGCAAAGTTTAACCATCATAGTGTGAAATACAGTTTTACTGCCGCTGTTACTTTTTAAAGTAATAATTCCCTAAATCTCGATGCAGAGTTGCAGTGAAAAGATACAGACAAGACAGATGCGTGCTGTGTTTTACTCTGAAGTGCAATGATTGCGTTAGGGAAGAAAAAAAAAAGGAAGAGTGACTGATTTAAAAGCCGTTGCTTTCGCCTCCATTGAGTGAAATCCCATAGGCTATGACTTCGGGCATTTTCAGTGGTGTAACTGGGAAACTGGGCATGCTTGTCATCATTGAAATAGATCACAAGATTGTTGATGATGATGTTTATTTCAACTTCGGCAATATGCTGTCTTCCCTTCGACACACAGCTCCGCTCGGAGAAGCTCCAGTCTCTTTGCCTGTCTATGGCATAGCCTTCAGTGTTGATAGGCTATTACTCGTGACGTGTAACCAATCAGATAGTGCTGTGGGCGGGACATTGAGCGAGACTACAGAGTGGTGGTGACTACAGACAGAGAGAGGCGGCTGCATCAGAGCCAAAGTAGCACATTTTTAAATTAATTCAATTCAATACTTTATTGCCATGTCAACACAGTTGATAGGAATTTGCCTCAGTGCAGCTCTTAAGAACAGACACAAAAACACACACATAAGTAAATAAAATATATAAAATAAGAACAGCAAAAAAGTTATCACATTTATACATTCGAACATACATAATATGATAAAGTCCTAAAGTGTTACATTCGTTTTAAAGTGCTTGTTGCTTTGTGTTGCTACCTACCTACTTTTAAAGTGCATTTAACCCTAACCCTTTTTTTTTTTTTGCTGATCCGAAAAATTATACGATCCGTGACTCAAAACCGTGATACGATCCGAACCGAGTTTTGTGATCCGTTGCACCCCGAATAACAGGGAAAATCAAATGAGCATTTTATAATTACAGGATTTATTGTATTTTTCACAATATTTCTTCTAGTTGTGCAAAACTCTATATTAAAACCACATTTCAATACAATGGAAAAAAGCCTAGTTTGTAGCCTAGTTTCCTTTTAGAATTCACAATAGTTGCCATTTGAAAGTGAAATAATAATACAGTAGCTGCCTTTTGAAGACAAAAAAAAGGGATTACAATTATTGCAATAGGTTAGTCTTTTACACTTGATACAGATGCAAACTTAAAGTACTGTAAATAATCGCACCGAACAGCTGATTTCAGCCCCGCGAATGGAAGACACCCTGCTGAGAAGAAACGCTGGAATACTTCTACTTTGTTTGGACTAGATTACAGCCATGCTGGTGAGCTTTTATGAAATGTAAAATAATGTATTGACCGGTGCTACAATACTCCCGTTTCTGCTTTACTGACGTTGGCTTACGTTACACTTAAAGTCCAACTCTCAACGCCACTACTTTGTTGATTGTTAAGTGACAGTTTTATATTTAACCCCCTACCAGCTTTACATTTCAGTAAGCAAATGGCCGCCAAGTTAAACCTTTTTCAATTTACTTGTATTACCTTGTCTTGATCATGCAATGATCTGGAAGATGTCTTAGCAAGTTAGATGTGTTTGAGCCATTGGCAGCCGTGATTCGTCGGCAGATTTGCAAATTGGATATCAGCCTTCAATAAACCCCGGCCATTTTGTAGGAATCTAAAAAGGCTCCCACACTGCTGATTTAAGGCACTTTTTGGTGGATAAAAAGCTGCGATGTTGTCTCCTCTCTGTTAGCTAATGTAGCCTTCACACAAACCTAACAGTGATTCGCTCTTGTGAGAAGTTTTGACAGGCGCAGTCTCGTGCGAACGTGAGGCTGCATTCAAGAGCACAGAATCGCAGGCGGAGATACCGCAGCTTCTAAAATGCTTGCGGTTAGAAAACCGTGGTGTTTAAAGTGCAACTAATAGTGACACTGGTTAATCACTACATCCCTGCGCTCGCACCGGTGCCCCTAAATCCAATCTCTCATTCGCATTTTTAAAAAAGTAGGAGCAAATGCGAGCATTTTGCTCGCACTGTAGAACCCTGATACCTATTTTCTAAGGCAGCCAAACTGGTGCTTAGATCAGTGGTTCTCAACCTTTTTCATATCAAGGACCCCTAATTTAGTCCACATTAGGGCCATGGATCCCCATTTGATGAGATTTTGTCTCTCGGACCCAAATCTGAGAATATTTTTATTGTTAGATATGATTTTGTCCAGAATTCCACGACTATCTGTACTGTAGGTAGAGAGATAACAGTGAAACTATGATCAAAATAGTCATTCTAAAATGACAAAATAATGAAGTTTAACAATTCATCAATTTGCTGGGGACCCCCTGGAATGCCCTCAAGGACCCCTGGTGGTCCCCAGACCCCACATTGAGAACCACTGCTTTAGATCACTTGATGGGGCAGCAGACTTGCATGCAGAGTCTGGGTGCTATTCCCGGGCTTGGGAAATGATTCAAAGAGTTCAGAGTTCAGAGTTTGACTCTTAATAAGGTAACCTGAACCAATGTGGTCGCAGCTTATCACAAATTACGTGCTTGTTTAGGTAAAGTCTTTGTTAGGATTTACAGCATAACAAAACCAGTGGGAAGTACAAGTGTGGGGCCAGAAGGAGGCCAATTAATGAGTGTCAGGGTGGCCTAGTGGTTTGACAGAGCGTTCAATCCCCACAACAACAACACAAACGTGCATCCATCAACAGCCATGTGCCCCGTCAAAGTGCAACAGAGAAATCCTACCTGCTCACTTAGTGTAAGCCGCTCTGGATAATAGCGTGAGATAATTGCCTGAAATGTAAAATGAGAAATACAGTGCAACAAACCTAATGGGGAGTTTTTTCACCCTTAATAATACAGGGAAGGTTGACTGAGAACGCATGCTCTTTTCAGCAACTACCTGCTTTACACTGTTACTCATTCACATGCAAGAGGTGCCCTGTATAACTATGGTCTTGTAAAGTTGGCCACCAAGCAGCTCCACTAGAACAATGGGTGGTTAAGTGCCTTGCTCAAGAGCACGTCACCATCCCCTATTCACTATCTCTGCCTATATTTACGAGTCTGAAATTTGAACCAGCCACCCTCTGGTCACGAGCACACTTCTCTAACCTTTAGGCTCCCACTGCCCCCATACATGTTCCTCATAATGGCCAAATAAATGTGAGAAAGATCAGATGAACTTTATTGATCCTAAAGGGGAAACTAGGTCAGCAGCAAAGAATAGAGGAGTAGGCTGGAGAACAAAGAGTAAAAAGGTAAAACTATATAAATAAAAAAACAAATATTATTAAAGACAGAGTGTCTCTTTGGTGCAAATGCAAGGTTTCTCCAGAATGGCTAAAGTAGAATTTGCATATGTATGGCTACTGACATATTTACAATAGCCTACAGCCTACGGATTTACAGATGTAACCAATAATAGCTGAGTAATGTGCAAAAATCATACGCACAGAATGTGATAATGTTCGTTGTTGACTATTCAAATAAACAGATGTACAGACAACTACTGCTTTACAGAGCATAGCTAAAAGAATTCAGCACTGAGGAAATGTATAACCACTCACAAATAACACTGAAAATGAGGCAAAAACATCCCTTAAACCAGTGATTTCTGTGTGAAGGATCTTGGACAGCATCACATGCATATTCAACAGGACAAAGTGTGTGTGCTCCAGTATGAGAGAGACACATACACACTGCCCTCTGCTGGAAACTACAGAAGCTCAGAACAGGTACGCTGGGGAATTAAGAAAGAATCTATATAATACTCCTCTTTCTGTTTTATGCTATCAATTTTAAAGTGACACTTACCAAGCAAAAAAGTGTGATCAACAGTAGGATTTAGTTCTATTTCTGTACTGTCAAAAGTACAGCTTCAAAAACTTGGACAGATCTCAGTGAGGTTCGTCTTATCTTTGATTGGTGAGTTTCAGAATGTGTCAAGAGTAGAAGCAACATCATAGAGAATCTGGCGGCCGTGCCCTCTGACCCCCAGTTTCCCCTGCATGTTTCCCACCTCAGCGTGGCACACTAGTCTGACACACACACGCTGCTCCACAGGAAATGTTTGTTGTCTTTACATTTCCACATGCCCTTATGGGGAAGTGATGCTGACACAGATACTTTTAACTTTCAAGTGAGCAAGTGAAACGGTCAGGTCAGCAACATGGATCATCCTGGCTCCTCCCTGCCATTACTGTAAATCACTCTCTCCTACGAGCAGACCTGAGTAAAATACGACTGGAAAACACTTCTTGGTGTTTGTTTTAACCTACTCAGAATACCAAATGGGTGGGGTTTATTGCATCAGGTAAATTCGGGTTAATGTCAGGTAAGTTTTCAGTCACAGTAAAATATACTAAAAAGTAGTAAAGCCCATCCTTATAGTACTCCCAGAAGATTAAAGCAAAGACTAAGAATCACTGGCAAATACTATTTGAGTCAGGTCTGCATCAAACCAAATACTCTATAATGGACAACAAGGACATCAGCAAATGTTGCATGAGTGGGTCATATTTCACTCAGATTCTTATAATGTTTTCATCCATAACAAAGAAATGTTGAAAGCACATGACATTAATAATTATGGTAATTACAATAAAACTGCACATAGCAGCAACTTAATCTGATGTATTATTAAAGAGTTCATTTCCAAAACACTATGCATCTCTTAATTTCCTGAAGTTCATCTTACAGTATTGAGCCTGTACAAATGTTTCATTTTGTCAGCCAAGGACTACAGTCATCAAATTTGTGCGAACTTTGTGCTATCGACATTTCTGGAAGAGTGGGTGTCACTATTTTCAAAAGGGGGAATACCTCATTTTGGAAAGGTCTTCCCTCATACAGCAGTAGCTCTGCTCAACAAATATGTCACGCTGCCACAAGCTTTAAAATTCTGTTCACACCACGCATTAAACGCTGCAATAAAATGCAAAGGGCACCTTGTTGTATTGTGCTCCAAGCAGGAAGACAGCAAAGACACAGTTAGTGGACAAACAGAGGGTGGGATTTCCTCTCCTCTTGCCTGGCTCCTGCCTTGCATTGTCTGTTTTTAGATGCTGGCCAAGTTTGGCTAGCCAAGGAGAATAACAAAATGCGGCTGTCATGAAGCCACACACACACACACACACACACACGCACACAGAATAATGGCCCAACTGATTTATTGGTGCGCCAACATCGGCCAATATTGGCCTTTCACAAGTATACTGGTACAGGTATTGTTTTTTTTAGAGAGAGGATGTTAAGATAAGCACAAAAAAGAGATTTTGGCACAATTAGGGTATGATTTGAGAATTTGATACAGAGAGATTTTATAATATTGCGTTATGTTGAGCAACAACAATATCACACAATCTGTGATTTTCTTACCCAATTATTGTTATTTGACTCAAAAATCATACATCAATCACACTTGACTTAAAGAGGAATACCACCCATTTTTTTGCAACACTCTTTACTAAAGCTAGAAATCAGAGAGAGAATACTTGATCAACTTGAACTTGTATTATCACTGGGATGTAAAATCAGGGGCTGCTCCATAGACAATGAATGGGGCACTCACTTTGTGGAGCCATAAGATGCTAAGTTGAATTGTCACACCAAAATGAAATTTATACTCGAGCATTGCTAACAGGTGTGAACCAGAATTGAAACCTCATTTGGATGCAAGAACTCACATAAAGTCTGTGCCCCATTCATTCTCTATGGAGTGTCAGATTTTACATCCCAGTGACATCACAAATTCAAGGGTTAGTTCTCCAGTTTCTAATTTTAGGAAAGAGTGTTGCATGTTCACAAGTATTGACTGAACTGTCCTGAGGCACAGGAATAACGTGTGAATTCTTAAAATGGATGACATTCCTCTTTAAGACCAAGGTGAACAGAGTCGTCAGTTACTCCAGGATGTTTGCTCTTAACTCGGATTTCGTTCGAATGTCTACTACTACTATGTTTTTATGCATGTGAGGATCCTGCTGTCTCTGTACCATGTGTGTCAGTATATGCTGTGCTAAGCTGACAATAAGTCTCTGCAACAATGTCACCATGACAATGAATGAATGAACGAATAGCTCAATCACTCACGCAATGAGCACATGAATGAATGAATCAGTAGGCCCTATGTGCAGAGTGGGATGTACAGTCTAATGTTCGCAGTATGTTTCACACTCTCTTTCTCTTTGCACTTTACATGAGACGCTGTTGTCATTCTGTGTGTAAATGCTTTTAATGTTATCTGCACCAATCTCGCCCAGACAAACTCCTATAATAGACTGTGCCGGAGCCTAAGTGACTGTCCACAGTAGCCGTGTGTCTGGGCTGATTGATTAATGGCTTCACCAGTAGCTACTTGATTCCACTGCAGTCCCACCAGACAGCGGTTAATGAATGACACTTAACAAACAATTAACACTGCGAACCTAATTCCCACATGGCCATGAACACACCGCTGACACCATTGTTTAAGAGAGACAGAGAAGGCAGAGAGGGTCAGCTCCTCCACATCAGGTTACAACAACTAGTACTGTACGCATTTTAAAAACTGCTACCTAATGTTCCTTGCTCAATATAGTAAAATAACATATTACATCTTCTAAATTGTCACTTTTTCGTAAGGGCTCAAGACAGCTACTAACTTAAGTAATACCCAATTGTGAGTTTTACTTTCAGATAAGCAATCATTTTATCAAGGTAGGTGTAATTTTTTTTAAATCCTGATGATCTCATTTTGGAATATCCTTCAAATGAAAAGAGGTCCTGTGTAATTCAATGGATTACGCATGGCCCTAACATTATCTGGGATTGACTGATTGATTTATTGGGTATAAAAAGGTACAAACAATAGTACAACCCAGAGGGTAACATGTAAAAGCATGCTTAAACACTTTTCCAACGTGGTCCTCAATGGTACACAAAAATCAGAATAAAACAATACACAAAAAACATACCACATGACAGCAAAATAACGGATGACGGTTTCACTCCTTGTGTAGCTCAGTAGAGTACAGCACTAACACTGTCAGGGTTAGGGGTTCAGCTCCCTATGTAGCAGGGGCAGACTGATATATTGGGCCAATATTAGCATTTTATTAAAAATCGGACGTTGGCCAGTCATTGTCGTCCACCTCCGGTATGATGGAGATGACACAGTTTGTCTGATTAGATACTTATTGTATTGATCAACACTACATTAGTTGTCTATGGGAGAACCTGAAGCTGATACTAATGCAACATTTAGACAGGATTCCACACAAGTATGCATGAATATGTTTATTATTATTATTATTATTATTATTATTACTACCCTAGGTTTCAGTGAACGTTTTAGTGTCCCATGGTCTAAATACTGCTTTTCCACCCTGCTAAGGACAGCCTAAATTCTGGGGGAAACACAAAATACTTGTAGTTTTTGAAAGCTTTAGATATGACAATGGTCAAATTTAAATACAGTGGTTACCAGTACAAAATATCAGCTATCAGCAGCTAAAATATCGGTATTGGCATCGGCCCTGAAAAACCCCCAAGGGTCAAATCCTGCTATGTAGCCTAAGCCTAATGTGTAGAGCATGGTACTAATGTTGCCAGGGTTAGGGGTTCATTTTCCTGTGTAGCTCAACATGTAGAGCATGGCACTAACACTGTCAGAGTTAGGAGCTTGAATCCCACTGGGGCAATCCATACTTAACATGTATGCACTTGCAAGTCTGTGAGTCGCTCGGGATAAAACAGTGAGCCAAATGGCATATAAAAAAGAGCTAATCCTGGTTAAGACAGAGCGTTACACAATACACACTGCAATGTGGAAACCTCCTCCAAAAAGTGCATGTTTGGGGAAATTCAAGGTCAAGGGAATAAGGAAATTTAACAAGACGCTGAACATTGCAAGGATTCAGGACAATAAAGCTTAGGCTCCCTTCAACAAAGGCCAATTAAAGTTACAAGATAAGGCAAAAGAAGGTTAACGGGGCTAATAGTGTGTCTGGCTGTGAACTGTTCCCATTACAAGCACCTTGATTTCATTATATGATGTAGGAATTGAGTATCGAAATGTGACAAAAAAATCTTCCATACTGGCCTATTGCAAGGCTGTAGTATTTAATTCAATTCAATAAATCTTTACTGTCCCCTGAGGGCAATTCTGGTCCCCGGGGGGCAATTCTGGATGAAGAAAACCCCCTATTCTTCTCTCTTTAGTTTTATTTTTCTTATTTCTTTCCCAACACTTCTCTCTTACATGATCATTCTATGGTTACCAGAATATTTTGAAGGCACTGTAGCTGTGACCATTGCACTTGCTTATAATGTTGGTGATCTGGGAATTGAAGCTTATTCCACTGTTTCACACATTGTAAGTGTCAGCTAAATAACTAAAATACTCCTTCAAACAAAAGCCAGCTACTGTTAGAAGACAAGAAAAAAGCAGACTGTCTGATGGCCCATGGTGTAAGACTGCAACAAATGATTCAGGACCTATTCAAGTAACCACATTTCACTGTTTGTTGGAATCAAAGCTGCTTGTTTGTGGCAGATTTGTTTGGCTGATGACACTGTTTACTCTGCTTGTTTGTTCAGCATTTCTCCATCCATGTCTGACGAATTCTGTCTTGTCTCATAACTCATAATAGTTCAATGCAATGTTTTAGGACATATTAGATTGCAGCCTATGCGAGGATGCGAGAATGGACAGTTGACCAAAACTGCAATGCACCTTGCACTTTTTCCATTCTGAAATAAAATGAGAGCATCACATTTTACATGCTAGGCATTCTGTTGGCACTCTTTATCCAAAAAGTCTTACAATTACAGCAAATGTAGAATAGGTAGGTTTCAATACCCAGATCGCCTACATTATGAGGAACAAACAGTAAGGAGTGCTGAAGTCAGAGCCATATTGTCTTAACAATACTCCTGTGACCACAAAATAATTTAAGTGCTCAGGAAAGAAATAAAAACAATAGCTAAACAGAGAGTTAGTGTTTTATTTTTTGAGTACTAAAATCTCTCTTAGGAAACCTCTCATTCCCATTTGTAACTATATAGTGTGCAGGTTTCCTAAAGTACTAGAAGTAGGCTACGATATTGTAGTTTGAGTTGTATGAGTTCAGACATCGCACCAAAATAGACTGAGCTTGAACATCAAGGTGTGTTTAATTTTGCTCTACTCAGTATTATACAGCACAATGCAGGTCTGTGAAACATTTCCAGAGGCTGTTTCTCAGGGATGAAGTCTTGTTTCTACAGTACTTCATTTTCCTCTTTAGTAAATTGGCCCTCCTCTGGTGTAGCTTGTGTACCCAAATTAATTAAGGACCCCCCCTTCTCTCTCTCTCTCTCTCTCACACACACACACACACACACACACACACATACACTTGTAGTTAAACTTATGACTATAATTTCCCCTGAGTTAAAACAATGAATCATAGCATTGTAGCAACTACCAACTGCCGTTATGGAATGCTGAGTATGGTAAACTGGCATATAAGTTAACAGAAGTAGTAGTTAGGTTAGCTAACAGTTCTTAATTGTTCAGTTTGAGTTTGAGACAGAGTTCAGAAAGACCAAAAAATATCCACTCTCCTAAACCAAAACTGTAATAAGTTCTAAGTTAAACGGGACATTGGTAGACGTTTAAAAACTAAAACACTTCGCTTACCTTCGGTAAATCGATTTTCTGTCACCCCTGTCAAGTCTCCATTGTCCTTAACAGTTTTCATACTGTTCCCGGTCTCCGGATAACGTCGAGATTACACTGCTGACGGCGTTTTCTCCTTTTCTCCCCGAGAAATGTATAAAAAAACAACTCTTACACGTTATTTGGTACGGTAACTACATTAACTTAGAGTAACGTTACAGCCGTTAGTAGTCAACGGTCATCACCAGGTGTTGGTGACAGTCAGCACGCGCCAGCAGAGTGCCTGGAACAAGGGCCCCGCCCACCAGGCGCGAGACTTACTGCCTCTCCTCATCCTTGGTGTCCCTTGATTTGTCCAAACCGGTCCAATCCAGTGTGAGACTGTTCCGAGGTACAACAAATTGCATACATTTTTTTTAAAATTATTTTATATTAAACAACCAGCAATTGCACTGCATTCACCTGCTGTAAAATTAGGAGGGGATACACCTGCCACCAGCTACCTGCTGCTGGGAGTTTTTGGCTCTTGCTGGTGGGTTTGTCTATTCTACCAGCCAATTTTAGCAAGTAACCAACCATCATTTGCATGTCTTCTATGAATAGCTTACCCGTGGCAAACTATCCCAAAAAGCCAGTAGCCTACCACAAGTATTATACTACAGGTGTTCCTATAGCCTAGTAAAGTACCATAGCTTCCGTGGTGCCAGTACTGGCGCCATTCACCTGAGTGGGGAATTGACACCAGCCAGTAGCTAAATGCTGGGACATTTTGGCGAGGATAGGCTACTCTACCAGCCACCTTTTAGCAGGTAAATTTGGAGATCTTTTATGAAGGATTTCAAGTTCAAGTTCAAGTCCCACCAGTGGAACTTTGGAACCTATTTGGTTGCAGCCAGGACTCATTATAAATACATCACAAACCACACCACACCAACAAAAAACAGTTAAAATACGTCACATCAAACACTAAAACACAATGGGTCACAGCCCAACACGTACAGGGGATCATTTCAAATAGATAGAAGGCTATGCAAAATATCACATAGGCAAGAAAGTGCAAGAGCTAGTTATTAACCAAAACAAGCCTAAAAAAACCCACAAAATTCAGACTACCACAGGAATTTCTATGGAAAGGTACCATAGCTTCTGAGGTATTAGTACTACAGGAACATGTGGTACACTATCGCTTGATTTTTTTTTTTAGGGTAGACTGTTAGCATTGAAAATTACAATGCATAACCCATCCATTATTGAATTGTATTTTTAGAGCCCAGCTGTCCAGATTATGCCGTTTTTAAGCCGCATTCACCAGCTGTTAACAGGATGGAGAATCGCCATGAGCTAAGTGCTGGGAATTTCTATGTGTGGCTGGTAAATTTGCATACTCTGCCGCAGGTGTTCCCAGATTATTTCATGTCAGAAACCCTCAGGTAGGTGTGCTTTACACCACACACCCCTATCCGATAACAGTATTGTCCTGGAGAGCCTGAGACGCTGAGAAGCTTTTTGATGTCCTGTACTCTAGGTGGAGAAACTGAAACCTCAGATCATAATAGTCATTCTTATCAGTTCTTCAACTGTGCTAACTTTTACTGAATGAAGTAACGGTTAAACTGATCTAATCCTCATTTTGCTGGGGATCCCTGGACCAAAGTTTGAAAACTGCTGCTCTCACTGCAGGTAGCCTTCATTTGATGGTGAAATAGTGTGAGCGGTTGGTGAATTTTGGGATGAACCACCCACTGTTGGCAATAAAAGTTAGTTTCCTGTCCTGCCTGTTGAATGAGACTACTTTGCATCATGTTAGACATGTAAAGAACATGAACCCAAACGGCCTGAGATCCATATTTTGACATTGTAAGAAATCCAATAGCAGCCAAAAGTAAAGAAACATTACTTTTTTTTTCAGCCTACAGTGATTTTCTTTTCAACTTTGTCTTTATTGCTTTGCCATATTTGATATTTCACAACTCCTCTCCAGGTGTTTCACCTCTCTTTGAGTTAGAGAGAATCCCCCCTGCTCCTTTGCTCTCCCTAACAAGCTGGAGAGAGATTCCTTGGCAGGCATCTGTTCCAGATGGCATTATTACACCGCGGTTTCAGTCAGCCAGCTGAGGATCCACCACCGCCAGAGGTGGCTGTCCCACCCCCGTGCCCACCCGTCCACATCAACACAAACATATGGTGCTGTTATGTAATACTGTGGTATGGTACCTGCAAAAACATGCAATACTGTACTGTACGTTACAGGGTGAGAGCGAGCAGGTCACCCAACAAGTTTTTCTTCTTTCTCCTGTTTTTTGTGGGTTTTGTAGTGCTTCGATACGATGCCATTTAGTGCGAAATCTTTTAATATTTGAATTTTTCTTTCTAATATTTCCATACATTGTATTCAAGACCTGTTTTCCTTCCTATTCATGTAGTTATATCATATAGAAACGAGGAGGAGGGGGCAGTACAGAGTCATTTGTATTGTAGCTTCATCCTGTTGTGGGCCCCACTGCACGAAATAGCCTGCAGAAAGACTTGAAACTCACAGAACCGGTTCAGCTTAATAAGAGTTCAAAGCAGTTGTTAGGACTGTAGGAGATGACTCTATTGGACAGTGCTTTGATTAAATTTGACTGTTTCAGGACTGTGTCAGTGTTTCTCTTCGGTCTCTGCCTCTGTCTCCCCCTCTCGTTCCTCTCCTCCTCAGGTTTTTCTGATATTACCTGTTACTTTTTATGAAATTATTCGTTCTGTTTTTATAATTTAACATGTTGGCCAAATATCTCAACAAGAAAATCATACACAACATTTGAGCAACATGTAAATAACGTCCACAAATTAACAACATCCATAGTTATCATTAAGACAAGAGAGAACACAACTGCGATCGAGTGAATTGTGTATCTGTGGGTGTGGGTGTGTGTGTTTGTGTGTGTGTGTGTGTGTGCGTTTGATGTTGAAGTGGGCGTTATCGTATGCCATGCACTCCATAAACCCTTGTCCCTTTCTATGAACAGCCAACTATTCATTGAATCTGTCCCCTTCATCACACCGAACACGTGCGCACCACCCACCTCCACCCCCATTACAAATGCACACATTCACAATACATATGTTTCCATGCACACGTGCATGAACACACACACACACACACACAGTCATAAATTCACACACTCTGGTGCACACAGATATACTGTAATTTACTGATTCACATTCACAAATGCGCACACAGAGAAACACAAAAGCACACAGTTTCATACATCTGTAACCATGCAAGCTCACACACACACACACACACACACACACACACACACACACACACACACAGACGTACGTCACACTCCTCAGTTGGGGCTTACTCTATTGGCTGGTCTTAACTGCTTTGTAGTATTTTTAGGCCTGTTATTCTGGGGCCTGGCCTGGCAAGCCACTGGGAGAGTATATAAGCCTCCCCCTGCAACTGGGGACCACTGAGAACGCACAGTGGAAACATCTCCGCTGAACACTAGCAAACACCCAACGGGCATTTTAAATCCTCACTGGGTAAGTAAAAGCCTCGGCGGCATTTAGATGTAGCGACGGGTAAAACCCACCTACACTCGCTTTTCATTTACCCACCTTTTCATTTGTGTGGTAAGAGTTTAGCCACATTTTAAAGCTGATTTAAATCTGTATGATGCAAAGTTAGCATATAGTGAGTAGTGTCAGACTGATACTTTTAGGTAAAAATAGGATCTTTTCAAGGAAATAAGATAAATGAATACTATTCTGAAAAGATATATATATAGTTTTGTTCATTATTTGCTTCATGTTGATCACTGACCGGAGTTTATAATTTGATCACCTGTTTATTTACCTCAGCATTACTGGTGACGTTCAAAGATGTACTCTAAATAATAATGTGATACCCAACTGATCCCCGTGGCGATATTCTCTGTTGGCTCAGCTCCAGGGAGGTCAGAGGTCAGGGTGAGCTGTTGGTAGGGATTCAGTGTCTTGCTCAAGGACACTTCAACAGGGGCTTGAAACTGTGTCCCCCCGTTCAGGGACGGTGTCTCTAACCACTGTGTAACCCTGCTGCCCCTTCAAAGTGATGAGTCATTTGTCAACACATTCGTGAGTTTAGTTCAGGACAGCCTACACCTTGGGTTACCTTTCAACACAACGCATGTTAACAGTAAGTAGTAGGAGTCGTGTTCCTACTTAAATATCTTTACATGCTAGAAAAACAACAGACCTCATGTTAAATTTCAACAAAACACATGTTGTAATGTGTTAACATATGTTACTTACAGCATATTTTTTACACATTAGGTTGAAAAGTAACTACACTCATCAAGGGAGTGCTAAAAATAAAGAGTGTGTAATAGATTTGTAAAGAAAGTGCAGTATAAGCAGGCTCACCGTACTGTCGTCAAAAGTTATATGGTCGTACTAATTTGGGGAACGCTTTGACTTTCTTCGGGCTTCTAGCTGTGACAGTGACTAATGATTCCACCCTTTGCGTTCATTTATGTTCATGAATAGACATGATATAATTGCCAATTCATCACTGTCTTGCACAGAATGTACGGTATAGAATATCATTCCACTTTCTGCTTGGCTCAGTATGGTACTGTGGTGCTACGTACTCATGTGTAGAGCGGGAAGGTGGCCTAATATTTAGTGAGATTGTCCCACAACTGAACAGTCATAAGTTCAATCCCCACAACAGCCTTGTGTCCTGTATGAAAGTGTTGAGCAATACACTGAAGCGCTACCTGCTCACACATTCTCAGTTGCTCAGGATAAGAGCATCAGCTAAAAATGGCTCAAAGAAAATGCCTGCTGTCATCTGAATAATATCCCACGTCTCTCTGGTTAGGACGCCATGCTTCCAGCATAATGTCAGCTGAGGTTGCAATACAGAAGTTCTCCTTCCCCTTCTCCTGCACCGCGCGCCTTTCCCAACAAGATGAGCTGCCACAGAAGGGATGCATCCAGGTGAAGGCGCTGGAGCTTCAAGGCCTTCAGGAGAACCCCATCTTAAATGATCAGAGTCCTGTCACAGTTATAGGAGCCCTAGTCCAGAATGAGACCCAGGCCCAGGACAATCCAAAGCCTCCTCTTGGGGGAGACATAGCTGCTGCCCCGGCCCAGGCCAAGCTGGTCTCCACTGAGCCCCAGAGCGCTGTGCTCTCCAGGCGCTGCGTGTTTGAGAAACTGACAGTTGAGAGCGAGGATCAGCGCCCCGCGGCTAAGAGACAGCTGTCCTCCGAGAGCGCGGCCAGGACCGTCGCCGTGGTGAAGAAGAGCGCGGTGAGGAAGGAGGCGGAGGAAGAGAGGCACCTGAAACCTAAACCCCAGCCGGGACAGAGGGCAGGCGGAGCGGCGGGGAAGAGGAGGCGTCGAAAGGACCTGTTCTCTAGCTCCGAGGTTTTCCACAGAGTCGACGCTCATGCCATCCGGGCCGGGACAGAGGTGGGGGACACTCACATTCCACTGAAACATAAGATCACATGATATAAGATAATACCATGCATAGTTTTAGTAGCATGCTCCACCAATTTACACACTCCTATATCACACATGCAAACATGGCAAACTTCCCTACTGTTCCATAAGTTTTCAATGCCGATAAACTATAAGGGCCTATTCTTAGGCGGTACAGGGTTATTGCAAGGATAAAATAGAACCAAAACCAAATAAAAGCATGGCAACAGAAGAAGCCACAACAGAGGAGGGTCTGTGTGTTCCTGAACCCTGCAGGAAAAGCACTGAGGAATGATAACATCTACTGCACTGAACCCATAACAAGTAGCACCCAGGCAGCACTCACAACCTTGAGCCTGGAGTGTCACCGGGTTTGTTCAATACACTGGATGACAGTGTAAGATGCTGGCAAACAGGATGATACTGCAAGAAGGAAAAAGAAACAGTTTACATGCATGCTGTACAGCATGTTTTGCCAAATGACTGAATGATTTTGGTGAAAGTGTTAGAGGGGGTAGCACTTATTTCTGCAGTCATCTATGTTAGACAGTGGAAACACAAGGCTGATAGGATGATTAATGCCCTCAACACCGCAGGTTTGTTTGCCTGCATCCTATGTTATCTTACAGTATGTATGTGTGTGTGTGTGTGTTTCAGCTGAAGGAAAAGTGTGTGTTTGAGGTGAAGACCATAGCACAGAGCATCACACAAGGAGCCAGAACTGAGCTGGAGAGACTTCGTGCCATCTGGGTCTGGCTGTGCCACAACATCGGTTAGTATTTTACTGAACTAGAGTTTATGACATATCATAATGTACATCCTACATCCTGAAAACATGTTTCAGATTCATATCATTGGTTCATATCAAGCGTTTTGTTTAAAAATGAGATATCCATTATTTAAAAACACCAAATCCTACTCCACTAAAATGATTGACAGAACAAAATGAAAACTAATTATGGGACTGGTAGTAGGTTAGTTAAGTCCTTGGTTGACAAAACTCTTTCCAAACTGGATCTTTAATATTTCAGAGATATTGAATGTTGAATTAAGGTGATTTTTATTTTTATTTTTTATATTTAGCATTTTAGAATGTGATAAAGTCTTCATGTACACACCCCTCACCTGTCAACTTGTCATACTGTGTTAGTAGTGTTATTGTTAATTTCATATACTTTGATTCTATAAGCATACAATCATACTACAGTTCAGGTTTGGTAAGCTATATTTCTGACCCAAATGTGCTT
The DNA here is from genome assembly GCF_046629955.1 of Centroberyx affinis. Lineage (NCBI taxonomy): Eukaryota > Metazoa > Chordata > Actinopteri > Beryciformes > Berycidae > Centroberyx > Centroberyx affinis. The sequence continues at coordinate 252,482 of NW_027279833.1, read as the reverse complement.
ATTTGTTGCAATCATTTTATTTATGTAAGAATTAAAAGCAAATTAGCATATTATAGATTTCAGCTTTGGTAATCTATCTATATTTAAGAGTAGGCGTCACATTTACACCTCATTTTGGACTGAAATTCTTCATTTTGAGCTCAGTGGTGTTTCCATCTCGGCGTGTGTGTGTGTGTGTGTGTGTGTGTGGTCTCCAGAGTACGATGTGAGCGGGTACCTGGGCCAGTCGGAGAAGCTGTCCTCCCCAGAGGAGGTGATCGCAGCGGGCCGGGGCGTGTGCTGCGGCTACTCCAGCCTCTGTCTGGAGATGTGCAGGTAAACCCAACACCTGGAAGAGGGTCGGGGGCAACTCACCTGCAGTTCAGTATCCTCTACCCCAAATACCTCAAATACAATTCATAAAGAAGTATTTGAGAGTAAGGCTCTGTAACTGCAAATTGGAATTCTGAATTGAAGAAACTAAAAATTCATTGACTTCTAGAGGTGTTGGGAGCAGCAGTATATATGATACTACACACATTGCTAACTTTTATCACTTTAACTGGTGGTAACTTGGCAAATACAACACCAACAGCTGTATTTTGCACTTGCAGTTACAAGTAAATCATTATCGTTTACTTGGAAGTAATCCATTTATACAGGTATGTCTCATTGAGATTTGCAACTTTTTTCAAGAGATATCTGTTTAGAGAATAAACATTCATCATACAAAACACATGGATACACATGGAGAAATCATACCACAAGGACAAACAATATTTTTTTCTTTGAGAATGTTCATAATCAAATCATTGAACTCAAACACTATTTGTTTGTATAGGGAATACGCTGTCATTCCTCTAGGCCTCGGTGTACACTCTCAGAAACAGACAGGGATATTGCTCCATTCATCTATTTAGATCTATGGTGTTTTCACTCACTGCTTTTGTGCTGCATCCTGTATCCTTGATCTCAAGTTCAAGTTTGACATTTGTATTATAAATGCTTACACTGAATTACAATTGAATTTAAGACTTACAAAAGGCAAACCTGAACCTGAGATTGAGGAGACAGGATGCAAAACAAAAGGCATTGAGTGTGCTGTGTTTGGTCTGTTTTGGCAGAGAGGTGGGCATTGAGTGCCAGGAAGTGCCGGGCCACAGTAAGGGTATCGGCCACCGCCAGGGCCAGAGCCTGAAGAACGTCAAGTCTGATCACATGTGGAACGCTGTGCTGCTGGGAGGACAGTGGTTCCTAATGGACGCCTGCTGGGGAGCAGGCCGAGTGGACATGGATCATAAAAGCTTTGTCAAAAGGTACGAAAGAGAGTACCAGATCTCCACATCAGAGGTTCTGCTCCAAAATGTTACATATGCATCTTAGGAGAAAGAAATTGAACCTGAAGTTCATCATTCAGTATGTCTGATGTAGAGGATGTATTCTGTAAGAGCTACCCTTTAAAAAGTCATATGTATGAGTAGGTGTCGCATTCTTCAAATGGTGATTGGCATCACCTGCTTGGTAACTATAAATTACGCAATGCATCCCCTTTTTTAAGGTAGAAATTAGAGGAAATCATTGCTTTACCTCCTGACCCTTGTTTAATCACATCATTCACATGTCCAAGGAAAAAATAAAAATGTACATAATCCCAAAATTATTCCTGTAAATCATTCCACAAAAGCACTACAGCAAAGGATAGCATTCTGACAAAATTCCCAGTTTTCTGTATCGTTCATCTGCTTTGATGCAACTGAAACCAGCAGTGAGTTGAGTCTCAAACCAGCCGGGTGTCTCCATCTGTTGCCTCCAAGGTTCGATGATTTCTATTTCCTAACGGACCCAGAGGACTTCATCCACTCACACTTCCCTGATGAGGAGAGGTGGCAGCTCCTGGACTCCCCCGTCTCCCTGGAGGAGTTTGAAAGGCGGGTCTTCAAAACCTCGGCCTTCTTCGCCATGGGGCTCAGACTTATTCAGCCTCATCACTTTTACATAGTCACAGGTGGGGTGCTCAATTCCTCAATTTTATTTAGCTTTAGGATTTTAGTACACTTCAATCATTATATTACACAGGCAGGGATATGAAATTTAGCCTAGTCTTCACAGTGTGTAATAGATCTTATCACTGCTGTTGTCACATAAATACGTACAATCTTCAAATAAGTCAAGTTTTTAATTAAATGGATGAGACAGCTACACAGTGGCTGCATCATTAGATAAATTGTGTTAAAATTGAGCCTCAAATTAGGTTTATCTTGATTTGATGTGATCTGATTTGAGCTCACACCAAGGCCTTATTTTCAGATTGCCTGGGTGCATTGACCAGACAACATTTGCATATTTAATCACCACAAAGTTTACTGGGGTGTTCTGGGACGTCGGCATTCAGTTTCATGCCATAAATAAAACAGGCTCTGAATCTGTGTTGCATCATTCCCCTTCTTTCTTTCTCCAATCTTTCCTTGCACTCTTTTCACTTTCCTTTCTCTCTTTTTCAAATAAAAGAGAAATGGCATAAAACAAACCAAAAAAATCTTTAAGAAAACTTTGATTTCTTCCCCAGATGACGGAGAGGCAAACGTGTCCATCGGCTTCTCCAGGCCGGTCACTTTCGCCTATGAGATCACCCATCATCAGGACCTCCTGCACTGTGGAACTTCGGAGCAGAGAGAGTCCGTCAACTCCTCGTCGGGCCTCCTAACGGTCTCCCACCGGAGCATGAAGCTGCAGCTGCTGCCACCTGCCAGCGGCACGTACGACGTCAAGGTGTTCGCCAGACCTGAACTGGCCACCGCGTCTCTGAGCTGGGTCTGTTCCTTCACGGTCGAGTGTCCGACGCCCAGGGCCACGGAGGAGATCCCCGAGAACCCCTTCGTGTCCTGGGGCCTGCAGCCCACGGCGGGGTCCCTGGGGGTGGCGGGCAGCAGCCAGGGGAGCGAGGCGGCCGAGCTGGAGGCGGGCGTCTTCGAGTTGGCGTTGAAGACGTCCAGGCCTCTGATGGTGCTGTGTGAGCTGGTGCACCCGGGGCTGGAAGCTGCTGTCGCCAAGCGCTGCCTGGCAACTCAGATCCAGCAGAACCTCCTGACCTGCCACGTGCTCTGCCCCCTGCGCGGCTTCTACCGCCTGGCGGTGTTCGTGCGGGACTACGAGAAGACGGACGTCAAGTTCCAGAACGCCGCGAACTTCCTGCTGCACTGCAAAGGGAAGGTGGTGAGTCCGGACGAGCTGTTCCCTCCTAACCTGGGCTCGTCGTGCGGGCCGGGGATCCGCACGGCGGACGCGGGGCTGTCCAAGTTCAGCCATACGGCGGCGCTGGTGAGCACGCAGCAGGGCAAGTGTAACATCACCTTCCACAACCAGCGGGACCTGGAGCTTCACACTGTGCTCAGCAGGGAAGAGAGCAAAACGACGACCCGCCCGCTCGCTCGCCACCTCTTCTGCACGTACACAGACAGCAAGGTGACGGTGAGCGCCAGCCTGCCTGATGCCGGGGTGTACCGGCTGGGCCTGTACGCCCGGATCGCCCCCGGAGGAGATTTCAACCCCATGTGTGACTTCGTTCTGAGAAACAGCTGCGATCAGCCGGGGCCCCCGTTCCCCTGCGCCTACTCCGCCTGGGGGAAAGGCTGCGTGCTCTTTGAGCCCCGCGTGGGCCTGCTGGAGCCCCTCTGCTGGGTGCGCTTCAGGGTGAGGGTCCCCGGGGCGCAGAAGGTGAGCGTGGTGGGCGAGACACGGACCGACCTGAAGCTGAATAAGAGCAGAGTGTGGGAGGGGGAAGTGTTCACCGGGAGCCTCCAGCAACTGAAACTGGCTGCTGCCTCGGGGGAGTCCGGCGACATGGCTGTTATGATGACCTTTGACATCAAGCAGTTGGAGAGAGAAGCGTGAAATCTGATGGTTGGCTTAGACCAGATGGATAGCGGTCTGAAGATAATTGATTGATAAGTGAGTCTGCAAAGCTTTTTATATGGACTAATGCAAATCAGACTGGGGTTGAAATATATTTGCAAATAATCATTAGTGTGAGCTTTAACCTTCATGAAGCACAAGATGGGTGGGGCTAACCGCACCAGCACAATACAGATACTGTAGTGTCAGGTAAGTTGGCAATCAGAGAAAGGTGTATTATTAAACTGACTTTCAAATACTCTACTGTGATCTAAACCTTCAGATGTAGCAACGTATGTAGCAAGCCCCGCCCATCTGGTGCTGCAAGCAGGTTGAGAAAAGCTCAAGGAGTTTCATTTGTAAAAATGTCAAACATACAGTACGTAAACTTTTCAAGATAGACAATGGTGCTCAGCCGTCTTGGAGTGCTATGATATACATTCATGAGTGGATTTGTGCATAATTATTTGATGTTATGAAGAGCTGTGGCTGTATGATGCAATGATGATTGTTGAAAGGCGTGCAATAAAAGAATATACTGTGACAACCTGATCTAAATCTGGATGATTTTTTTAATAGTCAAGATCGGGCAGCACGATTAATGGTGTCTAATCATATATTGCAATTTTAGTTTCCACAATTAATAATTATACAATACTGGCATATTGGCGGTACTGAAACATTTAGAGTATCCATTGTGGTTTAAAATAGTCAAGATGTCAGTATGAGATGCCAAAAGTGGAGTAGGTGATTAATAACCATAATCACAATATCCAGCAAAATAACTGGGATTATCATTTTAGCCATAACTGTGGAGCTATAAGTCAAGGAAAGATATATCTATAAAATCTAGTTCAGTACTTCTGAACAAACTGAAAAGCCTTCAGCACTGTAAATCACAGAAAAACAATGTGAATTCAAGCCAGTAAGCCCATGCAGTTGGAAGCATCCACATCCAGGGGGACGAGTTAAGCCGGGGTGAAAGATGACGACACCTCCCCTCTCCACCCCTCCAAAACATGCAACGTCTCCCCTTTTCAGCCGCGGTTGTAAGGAAAAGGTGACGGAGAACTCCCCCACAACCCCACTCGTTAAAACCGAACAAATCCGGCGCAGTGTACAGTACGCCATTGTTGCAGTGACCTGGGCCCACTCAGCAGGCTTTGGCAGACGCCAGTGAGAGTGATGAGTGTTTACATGTGGCTGTCATAATAGCCCACAAATAGCCTCGGCTCACTGCCTCAGTAAAAATACAACAATAGAGGGGTGGGGAGGAGAGAGAGGGTGGTTAATGGTCAAAGCGATACTGTACGAGTGTGTTTTAAGTGTGCTAAAGTGTGTGTCTGAGGGGGGAGGAGGAGGAGCGGGGGGGGGGGGGGGGGCAAGGGGGGGGGGGGGGGTCTTGCCTTGAGTCGCTGGGGAGAAGCTGGCGGCACGGTGGTGGCAAGAGAGAAGCCAGGAAGCGCTGATGTCAGAGGTTAGCCATGTGGAGGATTGTATCTGCCTGGCAACAATACAAGGACACACACACTCTCTCTCTTGCTTTGTTTTCAACACACACACACACACACACACACACAGAGCATGAGGAAAGGGATGTCTACAGCGGGGCTATGTAGGGCAGGAGTGGATTCCACACATTCTCTCAGCTCTATTTCAGCCGCCTCTTCTCTTTGCCGAGTTGTGTTAATAAGTGTACAACTGCTCAGCCACAACACACACACACACACACACACACTCAGGCACATCCTCACACAAGCATTCGCCCACACCCACAGACACTTTATGTTTAGTCTGTCTCTTCCAGTCCCCATAACAGAGAGCTCTCCACCTCGGCTGGTGCTGATACAGGGTTTGGATGCACCGAGCGAATCCGTGTCGTCTCACCAAGTGACAAATCCACTACTATGCTGAGCACACAATCTGAATTGGCTGGATGTGTAGCTGCTGACAACTGACAGCGACAGAGTTATTACATAATCAAAGTGCAGCAACAAAATGTGCTGCTTTTAACTGAAATTTGCGTCAAGCATGAAGTTACGCAGCTTTAAGTGTTTGAGAAATGAACAAACAACAATTAACCATATAAATATTTAATGGATTACGTGGTGCAATAAATACAACAATTAGATTATAAAAGCATCAGTCACAGGAAAAAACAAAAGTTACAGTAGGTTTGTGCAAACGCAATTCAATTTCACTCACTTTCCGTGAACGCCACCCTCAAAACAAAACGTGGAAGTTGGTTTGGCACTTTTGAAGTTTAGCGTTTTTTCTTCTTCTCATTACCATATTAAGTTATTTTTAACTGTCATTTTAGACGGCTTGCAGATAAAGGAGAAGAAATGAGCCCTTTGCTTTTTCCCAGATCTAATTCTGCCATCATGACATCAAACACCTCCCAACTTGAATCGTCACTGTTCCTCCACATGAATAACAACATCCCTTTTTTGTACTCGGCTGTGTGGCCAACTGGTATGCGGGCATAGACAGAAAATATTAACCACAATTTCACACCCGTCTTCTGCTACAACGTTTGAGTTTGATAGGGCGAATCCGTGATCTCAGGCATGGAAATAATAAGTATACCTGAGCAAATCCCTCTCACTGTCTGTGAGGACTGTCGGGGCGGAGTCAGTGATTCCCTTTTAACCTCTACAGGACAGAATAGCTCAAACAATTAGTATCAACAGTCCCCCGAGGCCTGAGAAATATTTGGTCGGTTAAAAATCCATTTCCAAGCCGCCCTTCTCCATTACAAGCATAAAAATACCATGAAAAATATCCATTTCATCAAAAAGTGCATACATTCCAAATTTTTGGCCCTTTTGAACATCGGAGCCAATCTTCAAAACTAGAAAAGAACAAAAAACAAAACAAACAAAAAAAGAAAAAACTCTCACACTGCATTATCACATTGCAGTACAAGAACATCACAATCCCCCCTATATAAAATCAATAAACACCAAACTTTTTTTTTGTCCTATAACTTCAGCTACAAACTGCTAGCCTCCACGTACAGGATGAAGACAACAGGGTGCTTAGTAATGGCCAGAGAGTTGAATAGGAGTTACAGTGAGACTTATGGAGGGCTCCTTGGGCCCCCAATGTGCAATAAGTAGGGGTCACCCAACTTTAGCCACAAACTGAATCCTCATTTCACATCAGTCTCCAAACCCTGATCATAAAGACAAGGTTGCCATTTCCAACTAGGGCTGGGCATCAAAAAAATATTCAGATTTTTTATATTGATATTGATTTTAAAGGATCAAAAACTATCAAAATGCATTGAAAAGCTTCAAAATGTTGGCTTCTGTTGATGAGAACTAAAATTTTCTTCAAGTGTATGAACATTTTTATTGAAGAAATCAATTGAATTTGGCCTGCTACACAGAAAATAATATATAATGTAATGAAATGTGCTTACATTTAACAAAGGAAGGTACTGCTGTAGAATCAGTATCAAGTGAACGGCACCCAGCCCTAATGCCCAACAGATTTTTGGTTCGTTTGTTTGAATACCTGAATGGTCCTGAGCCCTCCTGCGGCCTCCTGTGTGACCGAGCCTACTTCACCCTCTGGCTTAGTAAAACACATTGCTTTAGAGAACGATTCCACGGATTCCTTTCACCAACACTGTTTAAGGACGGATCCTCGCCTGACAACCCGGCCTCCCCCTGTGACAGGGAGAGGGATGGAGCTCTGAACGCAGCTTTAATCTCTGCTTTTCTTAGCTGTAGCCAAGGCACTGCTGGATCAGAGAAACCTGACGTTTCACAACCGATCAGATTCTCTATTTGAGTTTTTTTTTTAACTGCATCTGCTTTTGCTTTTTGTAGCTTGTGCGAGGAGACGTTTTGCATGTAGTATGTTCAATTCACAGTCTTACAAAAATACTATGCGTCGCATCGAGGTAATTCAAATTCTTACCAGATATGTAAAATAAATGTGATTATTTTCTCTTTGTTGTACCAGTTTGGTGAAAGGCAATTTTCTCAGAATATATATGGTATCATCTTCACATGACATCTCAACACATGCAAAATAGTGTAGACGTACTAGTAGTAGTAGTAGTAGTGTATATGTGCAACTAGTGTTAGTGGAAATTTGATTTGAATATCACAAACATCTTACATAACCCTCTTGACTCTTTAAGGATGACTTCATTTTGATCTCTAGGCCAATTAGTGGATCAGTTCCAAAGCTCTTTGACATGCGTAACAGGTCCCACAGTTATAGCACCTTCAGTCTTCTATACATCAGCCTCACAACTATTTCACTGTCAGTCAAGATAACTCTCTGTGGTATTACATAACTACAGAATGACAGCAACTGTTGCTCAAAACAGAAGGCTTCGAGAGTTCATCTCTGAAACGCTAAATAGAGGATCCAGCCTGTACAAGAGTTATCATTTTGTCGACGAAGGGTTTAAGTTACATATTATCCTACCCCACTTTAAAAAGCACCATAATCTGTTTGCATTTTGTGCTATCAGTCATTTTGTAAGCGTAGATATCACTTTTTTCAAGTGGCATCTCATTTTGGAACAAAACCCCTGTTATTAAGACCCTTTATTGTGTTATGTGAGCTACAGGCACTCAAAGCTCGAGTCCGCCAGACCACAGAATACAAGCTGTGAGAGACTGAGAATTTAGCAGCTCATTTGTTTCCTCAGCCTTAAAGAGTTGTCAAAGGGAACTGTAAGTACAATATATAAAAACACAAGGTACAATTGCACTTCTTTTATAGAGTTAAGGATAAGGATTGTGTGAGAGGGGGTAATGGAATGAGCAACTTGGGACCCTGGAGAGTTGTGAGAAGCTCCTCCTCTCCAAGTAAACCCCTCTCTTGCTGGGTATCTGGAACATGCCGGGTAACACATGTTAGGGGCATACTTCAGTGCTATGTTAGTTGCTATTCTATGCATCATGTTATTCTTCTAAAAGACAGGGGCATATCTAGCATAGGATGGTATGGCTTGGTCAGATCAATGTAGGCTCTACTGAGAGGACGGATGGGGCCAGCAGTGTCAGTGTGGGAGTTTAGAAAAGCTTTGGGATTATTTCAAACTGTATAGATACACACAGGCTATCTGAGGACTTGTGTGGGAAGCTAACTTGCTAGCAAGGCGGTCACTCTCTTTTTCTGCCTGATAACTGTGAAAATTATTGATTCTTAAAATTTTACAGGCTGTTGACAGTGTTGACAGACAAATATGTAAAATGTGACACGGCTATAACATTGTGAATGGCAAGCCAAAACACACTGGGTTCACCACTGATCTAAAAAATATCTGGTTTGAATAGGAATCTATCTAACAACAGGGGGTGAGTGTGCTCCCCACTAGCAAGCATTTTCCCCGTCTGCTTAGCCCTGCCACTCTGAATGTATCTACTGCACTTCTACCCTCTGTGAGGAATTACATTATGGATTTCTATTCTTCTCTTCAGACACAAACGTCCTTCCTCTCTTAGCTGACATGATGAAAATCTCAGAGCACTTATAACTACAGGCCATTTTTGTGGTACAGTATACAAAGGTCAATATAATATACGGTACTATTGTAGTAGCAGCAGCATACGCACATTTCCATGTGCATGGAAATGTCCCTTTGTCAGAATCAATTCACTGAAGGCAAAGTCAGCGCTATCTGACCCAATGATTCTTCATTAGTCTGTTACACTGCTGACCCCATGTTGAATGAAAGCCATCAAGACTCCTGGATAGCAGCAGGGTTCCTACACATTTTCCAATTCAGAATTCAATACTTTTTCCACAGTTTTTACTCTGAAAACTTTCGCTGGTGTTCAGTGGTGTACACTGATAATGGCTGAGCAATATGCCATATCAATCTAGAGATGAAGAGTATTCTTCACAGCAACAGACATCACAATTTGTGAAATGATACTCACAGCCTGGAAATTATCAAATTAATTTTCTATTAATTTCCAAAATTTCTAGACCTGTGTAGGAACCCTGTGGATAAGAGGAAGACATGCATAGAACATCAGACCTCAGGCTTACTGTGTGTTGAACAGAATCTACTGTTGCACAGGATCACAGCGCACACGGGACATGTGAAGTCTAATTCTCTGCAACATCACAACACTAATACAAAGTCTTACCTTACCGTTTTCTCTAAAGGCCTGGACCCAACTGGTACCCATGCCAAACCTACCCACAAAGGACACTAAACCACATTTGGGTTTCCCTCTTGTCATTTTCCCAACCCTAACCAAAGCCAGTGGCCCACAAAATGTTTGAAGTGTATGGGAATGTACACATTTAAATGGAGCAATATATTAACATCACATAGTGTTGACCAAAATGGTGAAATGAGTGATCCATACCTAACTGCACTGAAGCTGAACCTCATTTTAGCTAGCAGCAGTAAACAGATGCTTGTGGGAAGCGCTGCTGGTGGCTCCTGCTATTGCTATGAGACTACTGAAACCCCACTTGAAGTGCGGCACTCTTCTGCTAAAAGTTGAAATATTTCTAACATCAGTTTGGCGCTCTGAGGACTAAGCTCTAGCTCAAACTAAGATCTCAATGCTGTAGGGAGCACACAACAGCACATTGTTTCCACAGAAAATAACAGTAAACAGAATCCAGTGCTGTAAAGAAAGGTTCCTGGTGGACATGCAGGCTTAGCGACTCTCAAGCTCGAGCTTGATTCTGTTGAGACTGCCTCAGCTGCTTCACTATAGTGCTTTTCCTTTTTAATGCAGACTTTCCTAAAGCAAAGTCTGCTTTATTGCACTGTCATTAGATTCACTTTAGGAGTCTTAAAATAAAGCACTGGGATGGCGTATAGCTATGTGATTGATGGCATCATTCATCAGTTGGCGGCAGCCAACAGGCTGTCCAATGTTTACAGCTCTGTGGCCAAGCGCTCGCTCTGCCGCAGCGTGGCACGCAGACAAGCTAACAGGTGGGCCATGGATTGGGTGACAACAGAGCAGGAGCGATTCTTGAGAAACCCCACCAGGGAGCCCACCAGAATCACACGGCTCTCCACGCCTATCCAGAAATAGAGGCATTAATTGGCCAACTGTGATAAACAGAAACGCACAAGCTGTAGGAGTGTGCAGCGGGAAATTCCCTTTAAGCATGCAAGTCTTACAGCTTGTGGGCTTGGTTGGTTTAAAGTCTTGTGTTGCATTATGTTTCAGATTGTGTGCAGCAGTGGTCAGGTGAGGGACCCTCATCTCTTGACAAACATGTCACTTGTCTTACTCTGCATGCACACCGCTAGCAATCACATCAGCTCGCTACTTTCGGCTGACAGATTTGATAGCTAGCACGCCAGATTACTAGCTGTAGCGTCGGTGGTGCTGCAGTGGTAGGCAAGATATACAGCAATGTCATTACGTAATTGGCTTTTGATGGGTGATGTCATGGTTCAAAAGGTCACTGCACTCAACTTTTCCATGTTGCTCAATGAGAAAACAAGGTGACTCTGTTCATAGAAAATGCATGGACTTCCAGCAACTGTTTTGCAGTTGCCTGAGGTGTGAACACACATTAACCATTCTATTGGAGTGTACAGTAACCCCCCCCCACCCCTCCCACAGCGGTTCCTTTAGAGTTAAGACAGACAGATGGATGGAAAGGACATACAGACGGAGACTCTACTGTTGATCAAACAGGTCTGGCTGTGCCTGCAGCTCCAGCTGATGGTTGAACAGCTCAATCTCTTTGTTGGCCTCTGCGATGTACTCTTTAATAAACTCATCCATGTCTACAATGATAGTAATGTAAGGCAAGCAACAACACAGTCACCACACACTACAGTGAAATAGAGAGGCAGGCATACCTCCATAATGATTCATGCTTACTTAAAATTACTTTCTCATGGTCACAAATTTGGGTTTAGTCAATTAAATTCTTGACTTTTCCATGACTATTCAATGACAGTGAAATTTTCATGACCTATATTTATTGGCATCTATGTTCAAATGTTTCTTTTTTGTTAAATAGCTGATTTCAATGTACATGGTTATGTTTTGGCTTACAAAATTAGGAGATTGCTATTTGATTTATTACTCCTTCAAAAGTAACAGATAAACCAGCAGCCAAGCTTGACAGAAACACTTGAACATATCAGAAAAAAACAAAAAATCTAAACAAAACCTTCTGCATATGTGTCATTCCCCATATCTTTTTCCAGGCCTAGAAGATAGATGAAGCCTCAGCCCAGGTTTTATCTAGACAACAGGTTCCCTGAAAAGGATACTGGGATGGAAGCTCCTTTTTTCTCCGAAGATGTCAACATATTGATGACCATTGTAGAAGTATCCTGATGGGAGTGGGTCCAGGTGCCTGGTCACCTAAACAGAGACACAACATATTTATCCTGGTGTAAGCATCAGCCAAACAAGAGAACAAGGGAAAATGCCAAATGAGGCTTATATTAAAAGTGAAAAAAGAAGTATCATACTATTTTTGCTCTTGCTGTGGCATGTATTGATCATGTACTTAATGCAGCTTCTGTTCATACAAAATTACGTTCCACCAATGATAAAAAATAAAACGAGCTGCAGTTACACAAAAAGACAACACTCACATGTATGCTCTTGATTTCCTGTGGTGAAAGGGTATTCCTGGTCTTCTTAGCCTTCCTTGTCTCCCTCTGTAAGCACCAAACAGAAACACAGCCTTGTAGCTACAGTACAATCTATTAACAAATACCTGGCTGTCCCATTTGCCCATCATGCCGGACCTATATATGAGCTGGATAGGTCAGTGTTTTCTGCATAACTGTTTTGTGGCAGTGGTGGTAATTTCTGATTTTGGCTCCATGTCCCATGTCCCACTCCCCTTCAGGTACCAGTTTTGGTTGTAGTATAGGGTGCAGCACAAAAACTATTCTTTTGTGGATAAATTATACTATCTAAACACTAATAATATACCTGTTTCTGTTTTTCGGGGGAAACTGACGTGAATTACAATTTTTTGTTAATGTCACCTTATTAGCATTGCATTGTTAATGTGGTAGTGCATCACTGCTGGATGAATTTAGAGGAAACACTGGGATTGGTTAAGTGTCTACCTGCTTGGCACATAGCCTGAGCCAGTCCTTCAGTCCATCCTGAGTAAGTCCCACACCATGAAAGATCAGGAAGCAGGATGTGTTGGGTTCCTGAGGGTCCTGGGCCAAGAGGTTGGTGCCCTGGACTGGGGCAACGCTCAGGTTCCCGCTCACTGCGTTGTAGCTCACCTCCATCATTCGTTCTGAGTCTGGAGGTTCCAGAAATGTAGGATCTCACAACCGTGTCTCACATACAGTTCTAGTGTAACGCTTGCTGTAGCAGCCTCGTATGGAAAACAGCATGCTGTAGGTGGAGTGTTAATGTTTTAACATCCATACAATCCCTTTGCTCCCAAAATGGCTCACAGAACTCACGTGTGCAGTACAAAACAATATAAGACATGTCAAATGTGGCCCAACTCAATGTAAGAGATGTATAGAATGTACAACAGCTAAATAAGAGAATTAAAACAACTAAATAGAAGGTGATGTAAATGATAAACTATCCTAAAGACAGTGACTGAGATAGACACTAAAGGAATGCGAGAACTAGTTTCAGAATCATACAGTCTCCACACTCACTCCATACTACTGTATCTTCTCAACTCTCCACAAATATCTGCACACTCTCTGCACATCTCTTCACAGGCATCTGCACTCTCTCCTCATGCAACAACTCTACACAAGAATCTCAAATGAACACGGAGTGAGAAAACTATGTGGAGCAAACCAAACCAGTGGACTATGAGCTAAAGTCTAAACACGACGACACCAGAGCAACACTCGAGCAATATTCCTACCGTCAGCTGGTTCTTGCTTGCCTTGAGGGCAACCTTTTCTCTAATAATTCCCAAAAACTGGGAAATGCAAATGCAGGTCAAATATTTACCAAGGAAAGAAATCACATTTGTTTAGTATTGTTTAACAACAGACAAACTCTGTCTTAATTCTAAAACTCAACTTTGAAAATTAGACAAATTAGCAAAACCTGTTTTTTATACAAGCAAAATAAAATGGAGAAACTTTATTCCTACCAGAAAACCTGACTTTTCCCCAAACATTGTACACGTTTCCTCTGAAGGGGTTTGACCTCAGCGATGACTTGAATGCTAGGGTAGAAAATAAAGAATTTTGAAATTTAGTATAAAGAATTGTGAAAAGAATTATAAGATTTTACAATACAATTTGCTAGTTTACATAAAAAACCCACATTTGTAGCAAGGTGTCACAAGCGTAGTTACTACCATAGAGGCATACTGTAGTAGCATGATGCATCCTTTGGGAATACAGATCATTTCACAGCAACTGCTGACAATTACTTTGAGACCGCAGTCCTCTCCATATTTGGAGGGAAAGGCAGCTTATGTAATCATTGTCGCACCCTGCCAGCTCATATCTGGAGCTTGTGTCACGTGTAGGGGGTGTATGGGGGGGGGGGGGCTTTCTTTCCGTCTCACCTTTACAACGGGTGACAAACAGAGGCCTCTCTAGGGGCCGGCTGAACACCACACACTGCTCGGTGAGGACAAGAGACCCGGAGCCAGAGAAGAAGCGCCCCTTGCACCTGAAACACATCACACATGCACGTTACACACATGGTGAGAAATTTACACCAGATCCATCCAAATGCTAGTGTTGCTATAGTTTGTCTTTGGCTGGAAAGTTTGTTTACTCAAACAGCCGCTTTAACAAGCAACTAAACCAGCATTTGGGGGTTCTATTCTATGCTAGAAGTCGACTTGGCTGGTAAAATTTTGAAAGTGGCTGACAAACCATTGAATCGCCAGTGAGAAAAAAAGTCCAGGTTACAGAGCTAACCATGCGTATGGTTGAAGCATCTCACACTCACACAGGTACATACTCATATGCTTGCTTGGGCGCACACACACACACAAAATAGGGCTTGAAAATGAGTAAATCAAAATAGCGGGCTTGGGGCAGATACCCAGTGTATATTATCTGAGGCGAGGATTTAGCAGAGGTTCATATTAGGCTGACCACTGAGGCATGGTGTCGAAATGGACAGGGTCCAGAGGGAAGGAGAACCCCTCTGTGTACATGGCAACTGCATGGCCAACAGCTTGTTACTGGGCTACTAGGAGGCAGCTGGTGATAGAACACAAGATGCCCTGTGGGGCTTTACAGCAATCAGCAGCCGATACCCCCAACACTGCAGCCAGGCTGCAATTAAACTGCAGGGAGGGAGGTGAGGCAGGACTGACGTACGCAGAGCCAGGAATCAACACCGATCTGTCGTTCAGTGGCCAAAAGGTTGAGTGTGAACTCTGTCAGGGGGGGTTGGGGGGGGTACGTGGACACACGAGGACACGTTGGGGTCACAGCCAATAGGATGGACCATGGGGGTGAAGGTCTTACCAGCCGGGGTAGAGGAGGTAGCGCGCTCTCAGCATCTGTGGCTCATTGAAGCCGCTATCGGACAAGATCAGCTTCACATCTTCATTCCTAACAAAATAATGAATAAATAAACAAAAAAGACCAGATGGTTAAAACTAAGCTTTACAATGGCCTTATTCCACTTCATTAACCCTTGCATTAACCTATGAAAATATTGGACATGAAAATACTGTGCAAGTACTTACTGAAAACCTCCCTCACATATAATATAATGTACTTTCAATTATGTTTTGTATACTTTGTACTTACATCATGTTATGTCCTTTTAAGAACAGAATGTATTAGGGAGATTTTTGTTACACATTACTGTGTATTTATGGTACAACCCTTTTCCATACGTTAATACACCAGCTCATACTGAAGTCTTATCCAACAGATTTTGATATAGACTCAAAAACAGGAATATAATGGAGGCTAGGGCGAATATTTTAGGCAAAGATAAAAGCTGTTAAATGACTGTTTGCGGCATTGATCATGATTCTGTGAGCGGCTACCTGGTGACAGCTCCTCTCTCTGCCAGTATGAAGGCTGCGGTGGGGTTGGCAGAGCGTACCAGCTGCTGAACATGCTGCATGAGAGGGTGCTTCTGCTCTGCTGTCAGCCCGGTGAACACCACTGTACTCACAATACCTGACATACAATGAGGCACAGAAGGAGAATATGAATTCCAGAAGAAACTGGCTGCCTTTCATGAAAATACAGAAACACTTTGATGTAGCCATCGCAGAAGTCCCACATTATACTGTGTTGTGATTTACTGGCATTACTACTGCACTGTTCTCCACCTATGACATGAATTTTTAGGGAAATTCAAGCTTTCTTCCCTTTTCATCCACCAGAAAGAGGCAAAGAATGGTCTAGCAAGTAGTAGTTTGAAAGATTATGGTTTTGTATTAGAATATGCCTATTCAGCTCTATCTACAACCGTTACAAAAACTAGGATTGCAGTGCTGTTGCAGTACTAGGAAGATAGCTGCAGGACAGATGCAGGATGGGATGTTTTGACCGCTACCACTGGACACAGTGATATGTGACAAACTTACTCTGTAAAACCTGAGGAAAATGTCACTTTACTTTGTATGTGTGATACTTAAAGGTACATAAAGATTTGCATAAGATTTGTACTGCCCCAAAACACAAAATGACCATAATATGTCTGTGGGGGGTGGATAAGGCTGTTGATCAATACCAATGACTCAGCAATATTTTGCCAGGTGCTGAGATTTTTGCCTTTAAAAACTCACTTTCCAGCCTGTACTCTGTTTTGGAAACAAGCGCCCCCAACTAACATTTTCAAAGGGTCAGATTTGGAGGACAGTGCTATGAGCATGCAACAAATTTCGTTTTCAACAAAGCAGTATTATCGTGCATCATAATATATTAGCTCTTCATTAGAGGTTTCTGTTGGATCTCTGCTCTAATTAGCTAGCTTACTCGTCTCTACTGTGAAAATGGGACTATTATTTTGTCAATTACAGATACACCGTGAGCTGTGCCAGAGACCTGTCGATGTTGTTGCAATTCCTTTGTCGCTGATTGAGGTCGATAAAAGTCATAAATTACTTGATGCCCTTTAAAAATTGTTCAGGAATATGTTTGTTACAAAACCCAGCAGTGCGATGTATGGATGTGTGGAATGGCTATGTCGAATGGCTTCCTACAGTGCATGACCCTTGTATAAAAATCAATATCAATACAGTGTTTCCTCTGTATTCCTTCAGCATTGGTGCTCTGCCACAGCAAGAAAATTACCACTGCTGCTAGAGAAAATGTAAAATTAAAACAACACTATAATGTTTCTAAAAGAAAAAAAGTATACTCTGGATGTTTAGAATTTACGTTTCTATTACGATAAGGCATCCTGAGGAAAACGTTTTGTACCCTGCAGTAGAAGTATAACAGGAACCCATTTAACAGGAACCAATTTAAAATGATTACCAAGCACCATGGCTACATAAAACCACAGGAAACACTGGTACAGCAGTTTGAAGATCGTACTGCAGGGAGACTGGAGGGTAGTACAATAAACAGGACTTACCTTGGCTACACTGCTCCACCAGCTTGGGAAAGGCAAACCTAGAGTAAAAGAGAAGAAGAGCATAGGGTGAGGAATTACCACCAGCCAGTTTGACTTAAGTTTGACTTAAGTTTGTTTAATTTAACAGCCACTTTGCCTGGTGACCAATCATCATTTCGAGGTTTTTCTCTATTCCAAAAACATATCTGGCTGGTAAACTTGTGAAAGTGGTAGCTCAAAAGTTAGTTTCTTGCCCTCAAAATAAGCCTCATGTAAATGAGTGTCACACATTCCACACCCTTCTTTCAATTTATTTAGTTTAAGAAGCCTCTTTATTTCATCTTGTGTGGCATTCCATAACATCAACACTAACAATAACTGTTTATGACTCAAGGGCGCTTGCCAAAGCTTTGCAGCGATAAACAGGCTAATTCCATGTTATGGTTCTTGGCTAGCAATCTGATTATCCATCCTGAGGCGGCATAACTCATAGGATGACATCGTGACTGCGACTGGCAACTGACCAATGTAAAAGCTTTCTGTAATTTCATTTAATCTTAACGTAATTTATCCTGAGTTTTCTAATCGATCAGTGTTATCCCTCTCTCTCTCTGAATAACCATTCTGAGCCTTCTTCATAGCATCAAAGCCCCCTCCACCACAGACCCCCCCCCCCCCCGTTTTTTGGGAAGCTTGCAGGCTGGGGGTTCAGCTATTTGAGAGGCATTCATCTTTTCTGTCCTGATGTAATGAACTGTCTACATCCATCACAAAGAATGGATCATGACTGACTGATGAGCTCCACTGAGGAGGGTGTGTTGGTCTCTCATGTGGATCTGGGGGATTAGAGGGCTATGCTGAGGGGGGTGACAGGCAGGTCAGCTCTGAGCTGGGCTAAACACACCCAATTAGCGCCACAGTGGGGGTCTACGGACCTCTAGACAATCAATGGCAACAGACAGTGACAGAAGGCTTGTCAAAGTTGCCTCAAATGGAAAAGTCAGCGTTAACCACATTGCTAACTAAGGATCTTGTTGCACACTTTTCCACAGCTGGGCCAAGTAGGGCTTGTCAGAGTCGGGGTGGACGGTCATCACAAATGTTCATAAGCAGAGGATCAAAAACACTCTTAAGATATATTTTTACCGCTTAGCTCAACAGACAATCATCCATCTGGCCAGCAACATGCAAAAAGAATCAGAGAAATTTGTTTTGCAGGAAAAATGAGGGACATATACTGGTCACCATTCAAGCATCTATCCTGCATTTATGCTGTGCTAGTACTGCAGACACTTACTTTTTCAATGTTATTGAGCAGAATCAAATGACTATATTGTAATTTGAAATTCATGTCTCTTAACCCACTAGTTACTCGACTATGTTTTGCAACTTGTGCTGGCTGAAAAAAGAACACAACTTGATTTTTCCATAGATTTTCTTGGGGGATAAAACACAAGGGCTAGTTTGGTAAGCATGTAGTAAAAACTAGGACTACAGTGGCTACATCTGTATATAACTAGCACTGACTAGCCCTGTTTGGCTGTGCAGTGGAAACCAGGCTATTAACCGGAGTGGTATGTCATATTGTGTGGAGCAGCTCAGTCAGTCTACGACAGTGAGAAGCTCTGTAAGCTTCATCTAAAGCCTGTAACAAAAGGAGAGTGAGATTAAATGTAGGACTGATCCTCTCTGTAAAAGGGAACCAGCCTTGAGTTTTAATAGCTAAAAGTGTCATGTAACCTTGGTCTACGATTTACCAACATCCCACCCTGTCTGCCTGTCATTCCCTGGTCTGTCCGTGTGTTTCTTGAAAAACACAGCTGGGTGAAATCCTCAATTTGTATTTGCAAATGCTGCTCTGGTTTGTTTTAGCTTATTTAGGAACCAGATGGGTGGGGCGTGTCGCATAGGACAGTAAAAAAAATGTCTGAGAAAACTTCAGACAATCATAGGAAAATATTCAAGCGTCAATTGAATATGCATGTATATCCATGATATACATGCTGACTTACAACTTACCTGACACTATCTGAACTGCCCTGATATGGTAAGCTTCACCCATCTGGTACTCCAGGGAGGTTAAACCAAACAATGAGAGCTTCATGGACGTGCTATTTCACTAGGTCTGTTCCAAAACCATATCAGTCGGGGCACTTTTTCCACATGAGAGATGTTGTGGCTTTAGTATTACTAGTGCAGTGCCCGTTCAAAATAGGCGTAGGCTATCAGTCGCTTGCTTTGAGCCCCACTGCTGCTGTTCGGTTGTTTATTCAAAGTTTATTAATATTGAACGTGTCGCATGTCCAATCTGACACTGCACGTCCAATCCGACACTGCACGTCCTTGGGTCCCCAGCAATACACCCACCAAGTGTGAAGTAGATCGGACGAACGGTTCTCAACATATGCGAAGAACACACATACAGACAGAGATTCCTTGCTTTATAGTATGATTCCTGGGCAAGGTTTTTTGTTAAATGGCAACTCAGAAATGTAAGGAGCTCAGGGTCAGTGGATATAAAGTTGTTTGACCATGATATGTATTTGTCTATGTCTGTTGAAGCCTGTTTCGATGTTTCTTTTTAACAGCAGCAGCGATGAGCCCAAACAAATATCCCCTCGAGGGACAACAAAGTTTATATTATCTTATCTTATCTTATCTGATCTATATGTGAGTCTACTGTTGACAGTGAGAGAGAGACTTCACCTGTGCTCCATGCAGGAGGTGAGGGGGTCGACACAGGCAGTGACAGCTCCAATGGTGAAACAGGCCTGGACAACCGGGTCAGGGTGGAACAGCACCGCCTGGACCACATCCAGAACATCTGTGTATCTGTATGAAGAGAAGGAAATCAACATCTACAAATATCAACATCAGCACACACTGGCAAACAAACAGTGATTATTTCTATTTTGTAATTATTTCTCTAACCTTTATTTACCCAGTGTAGGTTGGCTGAGCACACATACTCTTTTTCAGCAATGCCCTGCTCCACTTTCACAATTACAAATAATGTGATGGTGATAACCATCATTTTACATTTTTTCAATTCAGCATCACATATGCTTCTAGGAAAAATATAACTGTAGAGCCCTGTTCATATTGCCAGGAAAAATCAATCAGTCCCCAAAGTAATCAAATCCATGGTAAATAGTAATTGAAAAAAGCCGTTCACGCTTTTATTTCCTCATGCCTAGGCCAATGCAACTCTCTTTATTCCTGCCTAAATCAAAAGTCACACCTCCAGCCTGTACAGAATGCAGCAGCTAGAATTTTAACTGGTGATAGCAGAAGAAATCGCATCACTCCAATTCTGGTATCATTTCATTTAATGTGTTGGTTTCAGAGCTGACTTAATGAATTGATTTTACTGATCACTTTTAAAGCATGGATTTGGCCCCCAGTTATATTTCTGACCTCTTAACCACTGAAGAACTCGAGTGCAAGTGATACCTGATGAAGACCTAGAGTGGAAACACTGTAAGATAAATAAATATATGGGAACATTGCCAGCATCGTGCGGCATTCTCTTTCTTAAATAATAAAGGGCCCACGCATTCGCTGCCATCTTAGGAATGCTTTCACAAGGAGCTCAGGCAACAATCAGTGTATCATTGTTGCCTTTTAAATGGCTTCTTAAAACCACAGACATGCTTTTATTTAATGATGTTTCTTTCCTCTATTGTCCCAGTATATTGATTTGCTGGCATTAACTTGCCCCCCTTAGCCTCATCAGGGTTTTTATCCCTCCTCCATCCCAAGAGCTACTGTATGTTTTTCTTCATTTCTTGTGTAACCTTGATTCTATGGCTACGGTTATACTCATCATTTTAGTGCAATTTTTATCATCCAATCATGCAAGGCCAAATTAAGTGACTAGTCTAGATACCAAAAAACAGATTTGGCTCGCGTTATCGGATCTTTAAAACCACATATAGAAGTGGTCAGTCTCGCATTGGGATCACAAGTCTACGCAGTCTGGACAAAATCCAGCCACAATGAACATACACCCAATGTAAAAGAATGGAGAGGGAACGTGGAGAAAAGTAACGCAAACACAGATTTAAATATATATAGCCACAAGAGACACATAAGAGCATTTCCTGTTGTTTTGACTGTGAAGCACTTTCTAACTTTGTCCAACAAAACAAATATACAAATAAATTTAATATTATGAGTGTTATTCCTACTTTGACAAAATGACACCTGGCATTAAAGTAAAACTATTGGATATTACTGAAGTTATTTGCAACCAGTAGCTTTCTAGAGGATGAAATCATCATCATCTTCATTATCATCAGTACTTTAAATATTGACCAATCAGATAACATTTTTCTCTCTCTTTCTGGATAAATAGTGTTTTGGAATGACACCCAGCTCTGCTCTCCTGTATTAGTTTCTGTGTCACCTTCTGTATCAAGCTGCTCGGCGGCCTTTCTTACCCAGGAGAGAGCACCAGCAGGCGGGGTTTGCCCCCCAGGCCTCTCTGGCTCTCCAGGAAGCTGGACAGGTAGTGCTGGAGGTGGGAGGCTGAGAAGCTGTCACAGCTGTCAGGACCAGGCTGGTACACCACCCACCTGCGGGTGCAATGAAATGCAATTATTATTACTATTATTATAAAAGTACTAAAACATGAGAGAAACAAAACAAATTGTATAAAAACTGGTCTATAAAAATGTGTTTTAACAAGTGATTTGTGAATGAAGGACCCAGACGACAAGGGTCTGAGAAAACCTAAGGAACATGTTGGATGAAATCTTGCTCACCTTCCGCCTTCTTTGTTCAACTGGACCAGGAAGTTGCAGAGCCTGTTCTTATGGCTTCCTGGCAGTCCAGTGATGATGGTAATGACAACCTGTTTGGAGATTTAAAAAAAATAAATAAATAAATCAGCCTCCCATAGTATCAGCTCCACTGTGAGTTGACTGTGAGAGGAGGGTTTTTCTGCATATCCAAGGGTTCTTTGAAGGACCCAGAAAAACACAAAACTATTCATCTTGTCTACTTTTTCGAATAAGGAAGTTTCAGTGCACCTCAGCCAGTGTGCTCACCTTGTCTCCCTCGCTTTTCATTGGGTTCCTCAGTTCTGCGGAGCTGAAGAGCGCCCCCAGGTGGTCATTCAGAATGGGCTCCTGACCCACACTACTCAGGGCAAAGTGCTGAAGGAACCTGGCCAAGGACATAACACACAGAAAATAGAAACTGAATCAGGTTTCAAAGGTTTCAAAAAGGGATCGTCGCCGAAATCATATTTGTAAGGCACTGGACTAAAATGAGAGCTATGATCGTAATGCTAAGATCTAACTTTTAAGATTTCTTGAATAAGAGAGGCTTGTACTTCTAATTTGTTGTATTAGTTCCAGTACATGCTGTGGTTTAAAAATGTCTCTTCCTTTGTATGTGAACAATGGTAGTGCAATTAACTGATCTTTGTTTTGGGTGTACATGCTTAAAACAGTTGGTTGTCTAATTATAGTGGGTGACAGATGCGTAGGGGAAGACAAAGAAGTTGCCAAAACGTGCTGTTACACCCGCACACTATCTTTCTTGCTATTGCTTTAATTGCAAGAAAGACAAAATGTGTGGCAATTTCTTTGCACTGTTTATTTTGGGTGTGGAATAAGGCCAAATAATAAATATACATTGTCTTTATACTTTTTCTCGCAGTGGGAAAAAATTTCCAACAGTGGATGGCCACCACTGCTGAATGAAAGTCTAAAATCCTCTTTAAAGAAGGGATGCTGATGATTTGATACTCAACGTCAGGTTTTATTACTGGTTTGAAAAGACTCTGAAGAACTCTATTGAAATGTTACTGTACTGTATTGTGTGTACTAACATGTCCTGCTCTGGTAGCTGGGAATACGAAGTCTTCAGGCTGCCTCTGCGTTTGGCTACTGGTGGCTCTTGACTGTCATGCAGCTTCTGCAGTCTGGTGTGCCTGGGTGAACAGAGTCATTACATTTTTTTCATTCTTCTGATTACATGGACAAAGATAACCGCAGTTACCTCCCTTATATAATAATAATAATAGCTTTATTTGTATAGCACTTTTCTAAAAACAATGTTTACAAAGTGCTTTACATACAATAAAACCCCAAAACACAGTGATGTAAAACTACCACAATAAATGATAGAGCTGAAAAATAAAATAACATCTAAATGTGAAATGGATTCACCATTAACACAAAATGGATTCACCATTAACACAGAATCACAATAAATCTATGGTGAGAATGGTAATAAGCCATATATATCAGACAGATTGCAGGACTCTCCCAAAATGTTATGACATGTTGTGGCAGGGGCATGGTTAAAATGTTGGTAAATGATCACACTGATGTCCCCATTTAAATTGTAATGAAATATTCCTACATATACATTTGGGGTTGTGACATTTTGAACTGATCTTAATATCAAAATCTGTGGGTTACACAGATTTTTCTCCAATTGTGTGATATATCAAAAGCAAAAACTGATTTCTATCTTTTCAAATTCTTTGAAATGTACAATGGAATCTAGGATATAGAACATTTATATACAGTCCTGAAGGAGATTCAGTTTCCTTACATGTTCCTCTGGTCCCAGGTCAGGTGTTCTTGGTCCAACAGTTGCACAGTGAGTCCAGAATCAGAGCTTTGCCACACTGGCAAAACCTGTAACCAAGAATGAGAAGGTTCATACAAGTAAGAAGATGTAATCTGAGCAGCAGAAAATCCACAAGAGAAGGTAAACTCAAAAACCATGTTTTTCAGTCACACAGACCACATTTAAAGATGTAGATCATCCTGGAACCAACACAGAACCATCACACCCTCTTCACACCCTATTCTCCAACTCATTGGTCCAACAAAAACAATTATTTTCACATCATCTGTAAACCAAATCTAAATATCTATTTTGTATATTTGTTAGCCTGTCATGAATTAGTCGAGTCGACAAATTTTTAATTATTATCTCTGCTGTCATCATACTATAAAATGCTAAGTAACTTTATAATGTTGGCAAGAGACTGGTAGCCTGACTAGTTGGCTGTATTCAAGATGGCTCATGTGTATCTCCAATCTCAGACCCTGTCAAGGCCACTGGCTAGAGGTCTTACCTTGGAATAAAAGGCCCTGTGGCTCTTAGACTTGGGCTGAAGAGCAAAGACCACACACTGGTCAGAGCTGTGGAGAGGGAAAGGGAGGTGGGAGAGCACATTGCTCTCGTACTCCACAAACAGAGAGGCCACGGCACCAGAGTCCTGGCAGTAAGAGGATACAAGCTAAATCACATACAGGTAGGTACAGTAAATAGCACACATATTAGGAGAGAGTTGGTCCTTTTGCTGCTGCCATTGTTTTAGCTCATTTTAATATGGAAGCCAGTAAGGATCCCATTTAAGTCCGTATTAGACTTTTAAATCAGTATTATACTGTAGAAGATTCAACTGCAAAGACAAAAAAAATCTCATGTATATTACACAGTATTATATTGTTGTATATTGTATATAGTAAACATATGTGACTAATTTTTAATTGAATTACTGAATTATATTACATGTATATAAATTCTTTTGGGCATATGTTTAACGTGCATACCGTATCATAGAACTTGATAGTCCTGATGTGATCCTTGGACAGGGTGATGCTTCCATATTGAGGATGGACAAACAGGAGTCCCTCAGAGAAGAAGCTGATTTTCCCTGGGATTAGCGTTTGAAAAGGAAATGATACAGAATCACAACGCGTTTTTATACAAGACACTTGCACCTGACCTGATCTTGCTCCTCTCTTGTAAAAAAAAAACCCCTTCATCTTTTCTCCCTCACTCTTATTTCTTGACCTAGCACTTCTTTGTAATAAGTGATCATTCTAGGGACAAAGGAGTATTTGTTCCTTTTATTGGTGGGGCACTGTAAATTTTACCCCCATTATTGGTTGCTGATTATTGGTTGCATGCAAGTGTGAAATCTAGGAACTGGAGCTTATCCTACTGTTGCACTCTATCAGCTAAATGCCTCAAATGTGACTGTAAATAAAGAGCATTACCTTCTTCTGGTGTGGAGAGCTGGCTATTGGAGAACACATATGCAGCATCTGCTACAGTCAGAGCAGTTCCCAAACAAGTGGCTTCCTCTTTCTGCTAAAGACACACAGACCATGAGGGCACATGTACATGTATACAAGCATACTATAGACATATACTGTACATATACTGCAATGGATATCTTAAGCTTTTGAACTTACCTTCATAAGGTGTTGGGCTTGCTCAGATTGCTTGACATCAGACTCCATCTAAAAAGAACATGACCGTAAGAATTTTGGCAACAGCAAATAAATGATATTGGCAAATACAATAAATGTTTTCTTTGACAACTAAGCCATGGTGTAAAAATCCAAATAAAATCACTTTAGGACCTCAACTAATGCCAAGGGACCCCCGAGCGGCTTGGTGGCCCAGAGTGAATGTGTGAAATTGCTGAAAACAAGCATGCGTTCTCAGCAATACCCTTTCCTGGATAAATAACTTTTAAAATATATATAAGTATACTGATATCCCCACACAACTGCAAAAAATCCTGACTAAGTCACTACAGTCTGTGTCCAAACTGGACAGTCCACACTGGTTCTTTTTATCGCATAAACATGAGCCCATATAAGCACGTGTGACTCTCTCATTTTCAGCCTCATACATACCAGCCAGCAGGCGTAGCGAGGCACATTAGTGGTCAGGATGGTGTAGCAGCTGTCTGAGGACACACTGCCATCTGCAGGACAAAAACAGACTTGTTTGGCATGGAGAATAAACAACAAAGCCAAAGACTGACAAATATGCAAGATGAATCAGAAATACGATCCTCTGGAGAGGAAATAGGCTATTTTTAGACTGTTCCTCTGTTGTTTCAAAATGACTTTTGCTTATTTGTGTTTACGGTGACCTGTGACTTTGTCCTGCTATTGTAAATCAAATTTCCTTTCTGGAATCAATCAACGATCTATTTTAATTGAATTTAATCTAATCTACATCTTGCCTTTCTGTTGAATGTTGATGCTGGACTCCAAGAAGGACTCAGAGAAAACCACAGAGCCCAGGTCCCCCCTGCCCCACTGCAGGTCTGGGATGTCATGAACAGTCATGGAGGCCTGGGAGGGACAAAAGGGAAACAACTCAAATTGCTAAAAAGAGCTTTTCCAGGGGATATCTGGAAAGTCAACATAGTTCTTAGGTCAAGGAAAAAGTAACATGCTTCTTCACTTACAGTTTTCACTACATAACGACTTTCTTCATCGTTCAGAGGAATGATCCTGAAAAAAAAAACACAACACATATTGTTGTTGTTGGACTAAAACCACATATTTACAGAAAGGAAGGAAACAATATTGTTTTTGCCATTATGCATTTTGAAACACAATGGGAATTTAACAGGTTTCAGGGGACTGAGGGTCATAAAACTCATAAATGCCCACCTAAACTTCCAACTACGGGAAAAAAAAGTTAGTGCAGAGCTGGTTATTAGGACAAAAATAAGCAAGGACAAGTAGACACCCACCTTCCTTCCTTATTCACTGCTTGAATGTTGAATTCACTTTTGGATCTGAGGAGGGAAACACAGAATCAAACAAAGAATCAAACAAGAGATTAGGCTTAGCCAAAAGTCTCAGTGGCTTTAGACATTCTAATCTGATGTCAAGTCATTTGATTGCATAAATCCAACCAAAACAAACAAGTGGACATTGACAGAGGAAATTAGTACCAGCTGAGGAAGACAGAATTTGTTGGATATGAGCTGAGAAGTGTGCTTTGTAGAAAAAGGACTTTTATATCAGTAAAAAGGCAATATCCTTTGTTTGCATGATACCTGAGTTCGGAAGCATGTATGTTATACACACATTTCACTGTGATATATATGGATGTGTATTGTTAGCCCATGTGAACTGGGCACATACAGTTCATGACACAAAAAAAATGTAAATCAATCATTACCTGAGAGAACTGCGGTACTGACTCAAATTCATGGAGTCCAAAGTCACTAGAAAGGTTTGTTCTGCTACATCCTTGGCCTAAAAAGCATAAACATTTCTCAATTAGCAAAATGCAAATATGTAAGATAAATGTTAAAATATGAGTTATTTATTTATTTTTACCTTGGTAGCACTGAAGGTACAGGAGTAGCATTTGATTCCTGAAAGGACAGCTTGGACAGCAGCTGAATAAATCTGCGACAAAAGCCTGAAACAAAGAAATCACCTCTTACACTCAGAGCATTTAACACTGGCTACAGCTCATTGGGGAATATATCATTTATGAGACTCGAGATCAAATTACTTACAGGAGCTCTGTTTTCTTTTGCTGCATGTTTTGATTTCCTATGAGTGAAACAAAAAGTGTGAACAAATTTGATTATACAGTAAAGATACAGAGAGTTGAGGCCGAGTGACAAATTAAATTAAGTAAACAAGAATTACGTGAAAAAAGAAGAAAACAGAAAAAAAAACACTACAGCGAGGTACATACTTGCTCTTAAATTCTGATCTAAACAATGTATTTTCAGATTGTAGGTGGGCCACATCTAAATACTTGTTTTGTTAGCCTGTCATGATGCGAACAATATCAGATTTTAGATACTGTGTTTGTCTACAAAATGGTAAGATAAATAACTTTTAATGCTGACAGTCATAATGAGAGAGCTATGTATCCCGCTAGGACCCAGATGGTCTGTATATACAATCTATAGCTGCACAGGAAAATGAAAGTCAACAAAGTCATACAGTAAAAGCTCACCAAAGTATGGGGTGTGGGTGGTCCCGAAGAAATAGGTGCGAGAGCAGGCTAGAGGTCCCTTGGGAGCCACACACTGCAGAATCTAAAGGACACGAACAGTTAGCTCTTGTGGAACCAGACACAATCACAGCAAGCAATCCCACTTCACAAATGACACAGACAAAAGTGGTTTAACGTCACCTGAATCATGTGAAAGTTGGGGTGGTCATACACTAGGCAACATTTTGGGGAAATGTAGATGGCCAACGGGTCAAAAATCACTTCAAAATGTTTCCTGGCAACAACATGCTCCAACATTTTTAAAGCAATAATCCTGATGTAACTGATTGGGCACTGCAGCCCAAAACATTGCTCTGCATATCACTGCCTTTAAAATGTCAAAGTGTTGACTGCTGGTTGTTCCTGGTTACTTCACCAGGTGGTGCTGCAGGCCAGTTTTCCTCTTCATCTTGAGGAATGTGTTTGATCAAACATTAACAATAAAAAAATTGTTCTATTAACACAATGGAAATTTCACACCAGCCACAAATCAAATGCTGGGAAATTTTGGCAATGGCAGGTGAGTTTGTCTAATCTAACAACCACTTTGACAGGTAACAATTAGGATCTGGAATTAATGTTTCTGTTCTGTCCACCAGCCACTGTGGCAGGTAGATTTTAAAATTAACAGCTACTTCTTTGCACCATAACTGAGGCAGAAAACCATGCAGAAAACATTCAAATCAGATCCACAGGCCTTAGAATGTTTATAACATCTTATTTATTATTCATTACTCACATTTTTCCCACTTGGTTTGAACATGAATTATGTCCCCGTTATTTACTTACTAGAAACTCACATTTGAGATTTAGATGGTCAGAAAGCTTCTTTATTCAGTCAGCAGTACTGAATTTCAACAACAACCAAATTCATCTGCTCTCTTCCCCTGTCAGCAAATGGTAACCTACATTCTACGGGTTTATCCGCATTTGGCAGATGGCGGGTGTTAATTTCGGACACTGAACCAGCCATTAATAGATGTCCTATGCGATTTTAAAATCTAGCTGAATGATTAAATAGTAAATTAAATAATGATTGTGGCTGGTAGAATTTGGGATGCACCAGCATTGTAATTGGTGGAAAGAAAAAATGAAGTTTCCAGCCTCAGATGGAGGTAGCTACAGCGTGTGCTAGATATTTTTTTAGGCTTTTTTTGAGGATGTTCCCTGCACCGTGCCTGAAGAAAGCAGTGGCATGCACGTATTCTCACTCATTTAACTGCTGCTCTCCTGTCTTACCATGTGCCTGGCTGTAGAACCTTGAGGCCCTGTGCTGCGGATCTGGTGACTCTCAGAAGGAAAGTTGAAGGAGTAGCTTTCCAGATCCTCCATGGAGGAATGGCTTCCAAACAGCACAAAGGGCTGCTGACTTTTACTGAAACAAAGGAATGTATGTGAATTTTTCATTCCATAATATGTAGTAAGTACATGACCACTTTTATTAAGCAATCAAATTCTAGTTTCAGTATTTAACATTTCTGGACATAAAAAATACCTTTTGTCTGTGATGTTGCTCGAGATCAGGCCATGGGAGTAATAACTACGGAATGCCTGTGGATTGACGAGAACACAGTTTATGTATGTTGTAAACCTGGGTCAATACCATTTGCAAATACTCTTTGCTTGGAGTACCAAATGGGTGGGGAATGCCACACAGGTACATACAATAAATGCTAGAAGGTTTAGACAAATAATTGAAGTCAATTTAATATTCTCTTAACTGAGACCTTAGTTGTCACTATCTGAATTGTTCTGATGTGGTGAACCTCATCCATCTGTTACTTCAAGCTTGTCAATGGTAACACTTAGAAATATTTATTCGAGTCACATCTGATTGAGAGTACTGATTTCTGAAGCTTTTAACTTGAAACCCATCATGAAAACAAATTTACCTCTCCTGCCTGTGCTTCAGACAGCTCCAAGATGGACAGATGGCTCTCCAGGTCCATGCTGGAGTAAAAGCAACTCCACTGCTTCTCAAAGTTAACCAAGTCCTAAAAAACAACAACACCCATGGTCTCAGACAGTATGATTTATGATAGATACCTTCAAACTTATGATAGTTAAAATCAGGACAGGACACAAGTCCACTGGCCACAGTTGGCCACAGGTAAATCCCAATATTAACCAGCCACGTTTTTACTAGCCCAACATGATTTTTGACTAGAAGGGAGCTCCAAATGATGTCTGGTAACCTGCCAAAGTGATGGTACACTAGACAAACTGGCTGGTGAGAGCTGTGTTACAGTGTATTTTAATCCATTAAATAAATTCAATCCATTGCTCAATTTATACAGGTACGGTGGAGCATCGGTCATGAATGGATTAGTTGGAGGAACAAAGTCCACAGGGAGGTGTTAGAGTGGTTAGAGAGATCTTGTAGCAGAGAGGTCACAGGTTTGAACATTACAATAACCACGTCACAAGAATCCTATGAAAGTTAGAATGGCTGCTGAATAAAGAGGTTCAGTGTTACCTCTGTGACGAGTTTATCCAGAGACACCGGGTCTAGTCTGGTGTAGATCTGCCACAGCCTCTCACTCATGTCCATTAGCTGGAAGACAGGGGATACATACATAAAATGAGCAGAGGAGCCTCTGCTTTTTGCTCAGCCTTTTCCTCACTGCAGCACTCCATTCATCATTATTTTTTGCAAGCATTTAACATTGCATGTGAATAACAGGGTATTTTTCATAAGAAGAAATAGCTCCCAATAAGTTAGCCCACCCTTTAGGAACTGACAACAATATTTCTCTTTTTCATTAATGTTTGAGGGTACCTTGTATCTCATGGTAAAGAAGCTTCCGCCACCAATTCCTTCCAGGGCAAATGCTTGAATTATGGGCCATTTTTCCACCATAAACATGTCAAACTTCTGCATGTGTCCTGAAATAATAGGAGATCAAGTATTACTACCTGTGCCTCACTGCACTGTAATGTCATATAGTTAATGAGTGTGTGATTGCCTGCCAAGGTTTCTAGATTACATATATGGTGAATGAATTTGGTGATTAAACTGTAATCCTGTACCCTGGGAACTGTAAGGTACTCCAATACGACGGCAGTCCTGCACCATTGTGACAAAACTGGAGATTTTGAACTCCTCTGCAGCCTCCTCATCTTCATACTGTGAGTAGAAGTGAGAACAGATAGGTTTCAGGATTAAGAATGAGAAATGTTTGAACCAATGTATTTTTTTTACTATGCATACAGTTCTGATGCCAATATACTGTAGATAAAGTTCAGATACAGAACAGTACTCCTATTCTTAGCTCATGCATGCAGAAACAGTATTCTTAAACACAGCATCAAATTCATAAAGATCAGGAGAAAGGAAGGAGCAAGAGTGAGTTTTAACCTCTGTCTCGGTCAGGCAGTAGAGATGCAGGTTCCTCCAGTGGGAGACATAGGGCAGCAGGTAGCTGTAGTTCACTGGGTTGCAATACAGGTGGACACACTCGGCTTTGATCAGCAGGATCACATCTAGAAAGAAGAGACAGGTAATGTGTCTTATATTGTTCATCAGAGTAGATGAAAACTAAACCAAACAAACAATTACATTAAAATTGCAGCCAATGCCAGTCTAGAAACGCACCATCCAACATCTCTTCAGGAAACTCCTCCAGAAAGTGTTCCAGATTCAGCTGGTTTCTTCCATATAGTCCATAGAACAGATAGGTGGCCAGCTCAGTGCAGCCATCGTTATATCTGCTGTCAATACCTGAAACAGAACAAAAATACATGAATATTCATTATTAATCTGTTAGGGCATCTGAATTGGCTTATTTACAATCTAAATTGGGCAGTTTATTTGGCAGTACAGTCATAAAGGCCGGTTGTAGAAGTAGGATAGAAGTACAATAGGATCAAACATAGGATGTGAAGTTTGCAACTTACCAAGAGAACAGAGGATGCCATCAGGAGTGGCAGTGCCACCATCACTGAGAAGAGACTGGACATGGCGCAGACGACAGCAGCTGAAAAAGTTAACAAAAGTCATGACATTGTAGATTATTAACGTTAACTTCAGAATAAGATGAGTAATTGTAGTGAACCAGTAAACGCTATTTAGCGCTAACGTTAGAGGTCTTGGCAATACGAATTTAATTAGCTGTCTTAACAGTCCAGAACAAAACAACATTGTTATTTCTAGGATTGGGTGTTTTGGCACAGTTTAATAAAAAATGTAGCTACGTAGCTGGCTGTACTAAGTAGCTAACGTTAACATTAACGATTTTAACCGTCGATAGCTGGCGTTTGAACGTCGTCGAATAACGGACAGCTGTTTATGCTAACGTTAGCCAGGTTAGCTTGCCAGCTTCGTAGCTTCGTATTCCGTAAACACAAATCGATATTAACGTTACCTGACAGCTGGGTTCATTCCGGGGTATTTCCCGTTAACTCTCCGTATACCCGCCATTGTAATTATTGTCACAGTGCACACAATTCACGTCTCAAACCGAACGACGTTATTTTCAGGCCGAATACATCTTCTCCATCACCCTGGAGAATGTCTACACACAAGATAGCATAGCAACCGACTGAACCATTCGATATTTAGGGGCGTCAAGAATACCGTAATTATATTTTGGGGTAATCCTGACAATATATACCATTATTGATTGTAATTTTAAACATGTGTGTTATAAATATAGTAACACACTTAATATTGGACCATTAAACCTTTCATAATAGGAAATGCATTCAACTGCATAAGACTACCTCCCCCATTTTGCATTGTAGTATTGTCTTGTTTTGAGCCGTTTTGACAGCGCCCGGCAGCAGCACGGCCAGGGGGATGGTGCAATCCCTCAGTAATAATGTCAGTTAATGCCTGTGTAGGAACCCAGTGCATGTACATGTCATTCAATATTATAACCAATGCATAATGATATCAATCTTAAATCCATAGTTTACATCCAGTATTCCTCCTTTCATTTCATGGCTTCATCATAAGTGATAGATTAGAGAATAGAGAAATAGAAATAGATTTTTGACCAGGCCTGCTGAAGCCAATGCAACAGTCGGTCAAGGAAATGGGTCTTTTCAGATTCTTTGAGAAATAATAGTCAATTTTGTTTGAAAATGTTGCCATTGTTGGTCACCCATGTTTTCATTGTGAATGTGCATATCCACATTGATTGTCCCTTTAGTCAGATTTTAAATTGCATGTCATGGCCCTAAAATAATCAACTATGCTCCATCTCTGTGTGGGTTGCTCTGTGTAGGCTGCTACAATATGTCTGATTCAGCAATTACACATACAGAAACAATCACAGGATGTATGACAGACAAGCTCTATTGTGGAGAAGGCTGCAACTTAATGGATTAAGGAAAGGAAAAGGTAACTGAGCGAATTGGTTTGGGGGTTAGCAAATCTTTGCGAGTTTGCTTTGGTTTCATATATTTGCCTCAAATGTTCAAACTTGTATTTGAAATGTAGAACATTTGCTCTGTTTGTTCTACCTCTGCGTGTGTCTGTGTTTGTGTGTGTGTGTGTGTGTGTGTGTGTGAGAGAGAGAGGGAGAGTGGTGGGGTTTGAAGAATTTTGTCTTAAATTCACCCACATACAGGTTTAAGAAGAAGTGCTGCTTTTTATTTGTGACCAAAACAATGCTTGCAACGTCACTTAACAGAAAGCCTACAAAACATACAGTACAGAATGAAATGTGCAATACTGCTCAGCACTCAAGCGTGATGTCAGGCATGAGGAAGAAGCAGTAGTCTACAGCATTGATTCCAAGTTGCATTACGGAATGCATTTCCTTGACAACAAAACTGTGGGTCACATGTTAAATGTTGTGAGCAGGAAGCATCTCTCCTTTTACCCTCATAGTGCTTGTTTCAGAGCCAGAGAATCCAGTTTCAGATGAACTGACAAGGAAGTTAAACCACATAAGAGTACCTGCAAAAGATATGTCCCACAGTGAGTAAATCTGTTTTATATATAAAAAAAAAATCTTTGATTCATGTTTTCAGATGTACAATCTATCAGTGTTATATATTGCAAATGAATGTTATGCATTGTAATAAAGGGAAAACTTGCTCTAGGTTATGCTCTAATTCTGTTCTTGTTCTATATATAAAAAACAGGTGCATTCTATTTCTCAGTGTCATGTATTGCAAATGTAATGCAACTTGCTCTATGTTAGTCATTGGAAGGGCTGGTAAATAACAGATTGCATGTAATGGGATTGCAGTAATTTTATTACAAAAATGGTAACAATTGCTGTTAAAAAAAACAGCAATCATATTATGTTACTGGGTTTGTGTATTCCAGCTGATTACAGCACTCATTACAATTAAGCAGGTGACTAGTAATTTGTAATGGGATACATTTTGAAAGTATCCTTCAATCATCACTGTGTTGGTTTGCAGACGGCATGACTGACATGAAGCAGACGATGATGGTCGTATCCATGGAGGAGGAATGGTCCTCTTTCAAATCTCTGCTGCAGGATAGTTTTGGGGATAAAAGCCACCAGCTGTCCTTTAGATCTCTGGGACCAAATCAAGTCTGTGACGTGACGATGGATGGTAGATTGGTGACCTTGCACTACGCTGTTTTGAAACAAGACATGACAGAGGAGGGCACCAGCCAGGCAGTGGATAGTTGCTTCAAGTCTTGTGCCCATGGAATCCGTACGTTTCTGCTGCTGATCCAAGGTGGACGTTATACAAAGAAGGAGAGAAGGATGATAGAGATGCTGCAGGCATACTTTGGGGTCGAGGCTCTGAAATACCTCTCAGTTCTCTCTCTGGAAGGAGGCACGGTTGTTGATGTCTTAGATGACTCCCTCCTGGAATTGATCAATGTGTGTGATGGGAGGTATTGCCGCATCACCGGGTCGCCTGCAACAAGTGACGAACTCGGTGCGCTGCTTGAGATGGTCGACTACATGCTGACGGAAAATGGTGCGGCTGGTTACACTGAGAGCATGCTCAGTGAAGCCAAGAGGAGGACCACAGAGGATACAGCCATGAAGATGCTGAGGCAGAAGGTCCAAGAGGCCGAGGAGAAGGAGCAGGCCTTCAACCAACTGGTTCAACAACAGGAGGAAAGTAGAGCAAGAGAGGCGGAGGAGCTGAAGTCTAAGCACGCTGAGGAAAGAAGGAAGGAGGCGGCTGAGAAAAGGCAATATGAAACGAAGAGAGAGAGCCTGGACGAGGCTGTGAGGAGCCACCGAGCCATGTTACAGCTCCAGACGAGCACCGCTAATGGTAAGACTTAAAAAAGTATCCCACTTGATTATTATGTTGTTTTTCTACCAAAGTACACATTTTCTCAAGTTCTTTTTTTCAGCTGTTTCATGAGTTTCAAGTCATTCGCTTTCAAGATAAAAGACAATACAAACCTATGGCATCACGTTCCTGTGCCCCAAACATCTAAATTTCTACAAAACAAAATTGTAGATGTTTAATAGTTATAGTAACATGTCCATGCAATTTGCTTTCAACCATTTCATGTGACTCAATTTCATGATTGCTCTGTCATCTTTTCTGAGGGCTACTAACTCAAAACAACTGAAGAAAAAGATAGTAAGGATTTTTTTAGGAAATTGTCTGCTTTCAGAAAATTTCCTTGTAGCTGTCTTTTAATATGGACGACATTATGATGCAGCGACTTCTCCCACTAGGGGGTGATACAGTTATACAGTGGTTTGGGCATTCATTACTGGAAGTCTACATCTAATATTCAGTTTTATACATCAGCCTACATAGAAGAGATGGTCATAAAATGTCTATGCTTCATAAAAACTACTGTCAACAACTACAGTCGAGGTGCCCTTTGGCAAGGCACTTAACCCCCAACTGCAGTAGGATATTGTTAGAGTGCATGTTCAGCAAACTTTCACAGATAAATAGGTCAAAAGTAGAATGGTAAATAAAAAATACTTTGCATACAGTATAGTACATAGTGGGCATGTTAATTTTCTACCTCTCCTTAACATGTGTCATATTCTAATCATTTTAAAGATGTATTCTAACATCCATTTTCTTTTTCTTTTTTGGCCTGGCCGTAAAAGATGAGGATGTGAGGAAAACCTCAGTCATCCTGTTGGGTCTGTCCGGCAGTGGGAAATCTTCTGCTGGAAATCTTATTCTAGAAAGGGCAGGTAATCAATACTCAGTTAATGAGAATTGTCGCGACAGCCCTGAGCCAACCTTGGCTTGTGAGAGAAAGGAGGTGTTGGCAGAAGGGAGTCGACTCATCCTGGTGGACACCCCCGAACTGTGGGACGAGGACGGGACGGAGAACCTGGAGCTGGTCAAGGACTGCCTGGCTCTGTCCCTCCCAGGACCCCACGTCTTCATGCTGGTGCTCCAGGTGGGGCGCTTCACCCAGGGGGAGAGCGAGATGCTGGGGCACCTGCAGAAGATCTTCGGACGAGAGTTTGTGGAGCACACCGTCGTCCTGTTCACTCGCTGCGACGACAACCTGCACAGGGCTCAGAGGATCACCGACTATGTGGCCGGTGCCCACGCAAGTCTCCAGGATCTCATCCGGAAGTGTGGGAGCCGTTATTATGTGCTGAACGTCAGGAACTCCCAGAATGCTCTGAGCTACCCACAGGTGAAGGACCTGCTCTCGGGTATCAACAAACTGGTTGCTTCACACGGGGGAGGCTGCTACTCAACTAGGAGATTTTCTATGGAGGAGCTAAAGGAGAGGAAGAAAGTGATAGAGGAAAGAAACTAGGGGCATGGCTGTTGATCCATTCAGTAATGTTATAGGTAAAAGTAAATAGTCTGATAAATTGTTTCCAAAGGTTACTGTGACACAGTAAACTGTCTTGTCTTTAGCCCTAGTCTCTACTCCAAAACACTCTGAGTTGTAGCTTGAGAAGAGTCAGCTCAGTTAACCTGAACAAACTGTTAGCTAGCTAACTAGCCAGCAGGCTAATTTGATAAAGCAACTGATATTAATGTTAGCATGTGACTACTAGCCACTAACGCTGGTTTCTACTAGCTAGTGTGCAAGTCAGATGTCTTTACAAGACAGTGATAGTTAGCTAACCAGATACTGCAGATAGCTATCTAACAAGCTGACATTATCTAAACACAAAATCGATCAGATGTATCAGTGATTAAAAAAAGTTCATAAACACTATCAGCTGTTCACCGGCCGTGTTGACCGAGAGCTGAGGACCTCCCATATGGCCGCCAGAAGGTGTGTTACATCACCAGAAGGGATTCTGACGCTTGCAATAATAATAGAACACACAGCAGCAATTATTATTTTTCCTTTATAATGTGTATTGAAATAATGACTTGATTTTATGGTGGTGTAGGGATTTTTAAACATGCAAATGGAACAATAGCAGAACACAACAGAAATAATTATGTTTCTTCATAACATTAGAGAAAGGTTGGAGGAAGAGAAAAGCACAGCTGCAGATTTCATTTACTTTGGAACTTCCCCATTTGGTAAAAGCACATTGGTCTGACAAGTTTATGAGATGTGTTTGTTGATACTGTGATTGCTTAATAGTTACATCCTAAAATAGCATTCTTCAAATGCACTCGCTTGCCAAAAATTTGGAGTGAAGAAATGACACGATTGCATAAAAACATGATTGATGATTAGATTTCATTATGGTTGTTAAAGGGTAACTGCTGAATTATTTCTGTTCAGTCTGTGACATACTTGATTGTCTTGCAATTTCACAAATGTAAATCATGATCCTTATTATTTCCTACTATATGCTAATCATCTTTGTAATCATTACAGTCTTTCTTACGGTTACTTTTAACCTCATCTTTGTACTTCTAAAGACATTTTATGTTGGTGTTTTATCTCTTGTATGGTTGCGATGCATCTGAAGCTTATTATGCTGCAGGATTGAAAGATACTATACACAAATCAAGATACACATGATATCTCAGTGTGATAAACTGTATTTTATTGAGTTCTTTATAAGTTGCATTGATAATATGATGTGAAATATAATATTATTCCGCTTAATCTGTTAACAGCTTGTTGTATTGGCACCATTTTGCTGCAGCTGCTCTAGAACCAAGTATCGGTTGCAAATATGCAACCCTTTCCTCCATAATATTAAGATCATGAGATGCCCAATGTTCAAAAGATCAATTAACATAGAATCAGTGACTTAGCAGCAGCCATGTGGCAGGATGTTGTGGAAACATGGCTGCTGCTAAAAACAGTAATATGTGCACTTTATTTATTTAACAGCTCTGGTCTGACAGCAGTCTGGGTTACAGGGCCAGGGTGTTGTCAATCCACTGGGTGTACTGGGAGATAATGGTGTATATTCCAGGCTTTTTCACTTGGCCACACTTCTTCCCTCCATTTGAAGTGATTCCCACTGCCACCCCATTGTAAAGCAGAGGACCTCCCGAGTCGCCCTGAAACAGAACAAAAACACAAAAATATGAGACCTTTAAGGGACATAAAACTGAGTTTCAGTATTTAAAGCTGCACCAGACAATACACACACAGAGAGATGAGTTTCTCTCCTCCCCAAAACTGTTATGTTATTATGACTCCATTAAGACTGATTTAAAAAAGATGGAAAAGTTGCTAGAATATGCAGGGTGACTTTCTGCGGACATATGTTTGTTTTCTAGTTCAGAACTGTTGGCACTATTAAAGATAAAAGCTAATTTTGGCAAGAAACCTAAAATAAAAATTCTGTAATCAGAAAATCAGTCTCCAATTAATTGTCAATAGAGCAACCGTTGGCTATCCATCGACGACATTATAGATTATTTTGCTCTCTGGTTTTTCATGTGCACAGATATGGATTAAACTGTCCCAGAGTAATACAAGTGAATCCTTGAATTGAGTGGAATTCCCCTTTAGGAGAATACAGTCAAACTAGCTTGATGTAGTCTACACTATTTGTTGACATGTACAAACATCTATGATATGATCAACATTCATGAACAGCCATTGTGTAGAAGAGAAGAAAACAAGCCGTAAAACTTACATCACAAGCGTCTTCTATGCTGTATGTTTCATTGCAAGGTTTCGGGCATAACTTGTACGCACACATCATGTTGATGGTGAACTTTCTGCCATAGTAGTCGCGGCGTCCACAGCGAGCGTGGTTGACCACTTCAATGAACAGCTCTTTGAGCTTGTCTGTTCTGCCCGCCAGGTTGTTGACGGATCCCCAGCCGGCCGTGTCGACCGCAGCGCCTGTGCCAGGGTTCGTGCCGTTTGTTCGCAGGTATTCCACCGCTCTTACAGCTTCAGAGGCCACGATGGGACGATCCAACTAGAAGTCACAGACAAAACACATGTTGGCTCTCAAAGGTGCACCTACACTGAATGTAAAAAATATAAGAAAGACCTTCCCAGTATTGACTTGTACCCACTTTTGTCCTGTCTCTCTTCTATCTCAAAGCTTAGAAATATTTATTTAGCCTGTTTCCTCTCCTTAAAGGGGTAACAAGAAAGTTTTTGCTGCTCCATAGCAGAAAACTCAGGGGGTTGATAGGGTTGTTGAACAAGACCAGTGATTTGCCAAGTGCTGAGATTTCTGGCTTTTGAAACTCTTCAAAACTTTCTGGCCTGTACTTTGGTACAAAAACTCCCCGCCTGCTGACATTTCAAGACACTCCCAAACTATGAAACCATATTCTTCTGAAGTATTGCAATCATCTTACAGAAAAAAAAAAAAATGAAATTAAATTTACCATGCATTGATAAATCCTGTATCAATAACAAATGACACAAAATAGTAACTTACCTTAATCAAAGCAATGTCATTATTATAATGTGTACTGTAATCTGGGTGATTGTGAACTTGCAAAATGTCAAAGCTTTGCTTCGTCTCTTCAGTCTCGCTCAGGGAGTGGGCACCCAGGACTACTCTCCTCCCATTTGGCCTGTGAAAACAGCAGTCAGATCATATTTGTGGAACTGCCTCCCCTGCAAATCAAAAACTGTCCTACCAGAACGATGTTCAAAAAGTAGGTGAGAACATTACTTTGGAACAAACTGAGAAGAGGCCAGTAATAGGACATTTTACCTAGTGCAATTTGATCTTAGATTGGGTTTTTATTGGGTTTTGTATTATTGGTAGTTTGTCTTCTACTGACGAACACAACTCAATATTTTAATTAACATTTCTCTTCCCAAAACAAATCATCGTGCTGAGAACATGACCTACTCACCCTGATGGCAGACAATGTGCTGCAGTCATGACCCACTGATCTGCTATGAGAAACCCTCCACACTCATGTTTCGTGGTCTCTCCCTCTGTGAACTGGATGGAAGCCATGTAGGGTCGTGAGTGGGCCGCCGCCTCTCTGCCCCCCATTATAGCCTCAGCTGAAATGATCAAATCACACACACACAAAACCAAATGAATTTAGATAGAGTGGTGACTTTTTAAGATAAGAGTTAACATAAGAATAAGCATTCAAAGAGAAAAGAAAATATTGATGTAAATCAAAATGTATGAAATCATCATCAGTCCATGCAGAAAGTTATTAATGAAACAAATTTCAAAATAGGCATTTTAGCATTTCTTTTTGGACAAAAGAACATAGTAACAAAATACAATCAGTAACATTTGAGAGAGAAAAAAAATGAAGGTTATTGCCAAAATAAGCTTTAGATTTCATGTTGATAACCTACATGTAGCAAAATATAGGTACAATCAGCTGAAAGTTAAAAAATAGAATAATGAGTAAATAAGGTCAAAATAGAGTGTTGCATACAGGCAATAGATCAGCATTATTAGAATAATACCAGTCTACCTGCAACAATATACATCTGGTACTACAAGCTGACAGAGAAAAAAAGTTGCTACAAAGTCATCGTTAACAGATATATCAGAGAGTTATTAGAAAACATCGTCAGAGTAAACTCACTCTGTGAAATGAGAGCAACAACAAAAACGGCAGCAGCCAGGAGCAGCACTTTCTCCGGGGCCATGATGTCGGTTCGACTTGACCAACAGCGGCAGCGCTGGTGTTTTAAAGGCTGCAGCTCGGAGGGGAGGAAGCATAAATCAAGCAGATGTGGTGCAAGACACGAGTGGGAGGCTGACAATCCTCCTGTTCCCCGTTTCCCAGCTGGAAAAACAGGAAAGCAAACAACATCTACAAGACCTACTTTCACTTTTATAGATCACTTTCCCAGCTTCTAATTTCTTGGCATTTCTTGACATTTACACATGCCATTTGCTGTACCATGAGTGCATCCTTTTTTTATGGTGTGACTTTATAGTATGTACGACTGGGAATCAAACCCCTAAACCTGCTGCTAGTGTTTAATGTGATGTGAATTCTCTGAAGGCACTGACAACAAACGCAAAACAAACAAATATTTCATCCTCGAGCCACGTTCACTCTAATATCTTGTCCTCTTCTGCCCTACATGTGGGTGAAGTTTGGATCAGAGAAGAGCAAAAACACACACATCCCAGTCCTCAGCAACAGGCACTGGACAGAATTCAAAATATAAGGAAGAAATATGAGGTGCTGTGTGGGCCAGAATTAATTCTCTATCTCTCACAGTTGCTTGCTCCCAAAGGAGAATAAATTTAGCAGAAATGTAGAAATTATTACTGTGTGTCATTATTGTGCTCCTTAATAATGTTTCATGTTGCATAATGCTGAGTTTTGCACCGACCTCTGACCTCCTGCACTAAAAACGCAACACTCACAGGAAGAGGACATTCTCCTCTTCTCTTCTTCCCGTAAATCGCAGCAGAAAAACATGGAACACTGCCAATCTAGAGCAAGTAAGACGAGGAATCCACAAGGTCGTGCATAGACGCACACACACACACACACACACGTGGTCGTGTGTACATACATGCGCATGCACACACACACACACACACACACACACACACACACTTGTAAGACCTCTCCAGTGAACAAATACACTGTGTGCCCCTTACAAAAATACCTTCCCTTCCTTTGAATAAACAAGAATGATTATCCGGAATATTCAATATATCTTTACAGTCAGGTCACAAAATATAAGCAGCTTGTCCATCGCACACACACACACACACACAAACACGCTCGCAAGACCATAAATTCAATATACCTATTGCTGAAACACCCACCCTTCCTGTAAATAATTTAATGAAACACTAGAATATTCAGTATATCTTAGACATAAAGTTAGAAAAAATGCTATCAGAATATTAGTGCCTTGAGCTGATGCAGGGCAAAATATACTGTAGACTGATGCAGATGGATAGCCTACTATTTGTTTTGATATTTATTGCATAAATACAATCTAAATATCTTACAAGGAATAAATATTTGCCGCACACTCAAAGTGACTTAACGACTTGCATAAATTATGAATAAAAACAGATCAGTCAGCTGAATATGTCAGTCTGAGTGTGCGGCAAACATTTATTCCTTGTTAGATGTTTTTTTTTTCCTGCACTTTACAGATTTGGGGCTGTGGTAAATATCATAACCAACTTCATGACAATCTAAATGTCTGTTTCTAGGTCCTGAAATTCCTGAGGATGGTGAGTTATGCGGCTTACAATGAAAAGCTGTTTTGTAACTTGTGACTGCAGCCTGATGATGACTTGTCACTCTGGATACACTCTGGTTTTTAGCGAGGCAACGTAAAGTGATGACATGTCTTTGTCTCCCTGGATATTGGTTGTCAGCCACTGTTAAAATGTCTTATTATAACATTATAATGTACTCACTTGCCACAGTTTGACTGACAAAACAGCTGCAGCTCTTCTGAGAGTTTGACTTTTTGTTTTTACCTTAATTTATCCAGTGAAGGTTTTTCAGCACCGCCCTGCTTCACATTCACGATGTTCCTCGACAGCAGTTGTTGAGGGAATGGAAACCTTTTCCCACTCGCTTTCCCTACCTAGATTTTCTCAGCTAGTCTGGAATTTGAACCGACAACCCTCCCGTCACAAGTCCACTTCTCTCTCAGTCTGCCCCAAAAAATTCACATTTCCTAAGTACATTTGTGTTGATGAGAGCGGTGCCCAAGGTTGTAATGTCCCAGTTCTCCAGTAAAGGTTAAATTTGCAGTGATCACAAGCAGCTATACTTTTTATTAACTTACCTATTAAAATATAACTTCTTTGAAGTCTAGTGAACTGTGAGGTGTACATTAAAGCTGCACTAGGCCATAATTTAATGTAATAATACAGCTGTTGTTTCAGCTTAAATCACAAAGAGGGGCTGCAGTAGAGAAAAACTAATTGAGGCCCTGTAGATTTGCCTTATTTGTTCAAATGAAGTTCTGGTGTTGGGTACGGTCACTTGCAGGAAATCTTCTTAAGGCACAGGATGTGACAAATGAAAACTTAAACACGAAATACAAAACTTTCTACTAAACAGCAGCGAGTGAGCACTCATTTTGTCGACATTTTGTCATCACCTCAAGCCCCGACCAGCCACTAAAAAGAAGAAATGTAGGTAATATCTGCATATGACGTCCTTCTAATTATCTCCCACGCCACTTGGGGCTGCCAAAGAGCAAAGTTGCCTTGTGCTGCTTTACATTTAAACAATTCTGTGTGTCTACGGTGCAACCACTCTTTACTATCCAATTAAGGGTTATATTTTAGCATTTGGTGTATTGCTATCATTTGTGCCAGGGAGTCCATTTTAGAATAATATATAATAATAGTAAAATAATAAGTGCAACAAGCAATTTGAATTGTGTTATCATCATTTAAAACCAGTATCAACAATTTCAAGTTTCAATTCATTTTACAAGTTTCAAGACATGTAAAATGATGTTTGTGTCTATAATCTCACAATATACATACATTTCTTTTCCCTTTCAAACATGTTTCTGAGTAACCCAGCTGTTTTTAACTGTAATCTGATTACTGTGGGTTTCCTCTGACAGCACAGTGAAGCAAGACGAGCAGCGATAGATGCATCAGCATAACATGAGCCAGGTTTCAAACTCCTGTAGTCTGGCTGAATCACCATGATGACTTTAGTAGTGTAACCATTCATCCATTATTCATGACCATATTCAGCCAGTGCAGAGCCAGCAGCACCTGAGCACAGACAGGTGATGTAAGGGGATTCCTCGTTCAACACCTTCTGACAAAGAGAGGAAAACCTGAGCAGACCCAGACGGCAGACATCTCCCCTCCCAGACTTCATTAGGAAGGTGACAACAGATTGATAACAGGCTGCTCTGGGACCCTGGAACAGGAGGTGATGGAGCGTCATCCTGCCGTCTGAAGCCACCGAGGAGCACACAGGGTCACAATCATTTTATTAACAAGTACAATGAATCTATGAGAGTTTGTTGTAGTGGTAGAGGTGCAGAGATATACTGACAACTTACAGTAGTACAGAGCACATATATGATACAAAGATATCAGGACCTAATAAACTGTGCATACTGCCACGGTTGCTGTAATAACATTAATAAAAAAAAAAAAATCTGTCATGTATTGTAGCCTACGCATCCTGAATTGAATAGATATGAAAGCCTCATCTGTAAAAAAAAAGTAAACTTAATCACCAAATATTTTTTTTGATAATATTAATCAACAGTGGATATGACTGCTGAGGTGTTTTTACAAATTGTAGTTTTAGTTATACAACATTTATCGGAGACAGAGCTGCTCTGGAGGCAGAAATAATCTCATTGGTTTAGTTAAACCTCAATAATAGC
Organism: Centroberyx affinis; assembly: GCF_046629955.1. Classification (NCBI taxonomy): domain Eukaryota; kingdom Metazoa; phylum Chordata; class Actinopteri; order Beryciformes; family Berycidae; genus Centroberyx; species Centroberyx affinis. The sequence goes on along the minus strand of NW_027279833.1, from coordinate 207,716 downwards.
CTACTTTTGAGAACGTATAAATGATAAATAAATATCTCGCTTGTCCTGGGAGAATTTCTCTTTGGCTGATTGTGTTTGGAGCCACATGAGGATGACTGTGGCAGAGCAGCCTGGCCTCACACCTTGTAAGTTGTTTTGCTGCGGGAAATGTGGGTTCAAAACAGGTTTCAAAACAACTTTTGTGCTGTGAGGTCCCTCAAGGCAGAGTGAACTGGTGAGGAGGAAATTGTCTGTGATGAATGGCTGCTGGTAATTACTGTATGTCGGATCCGTCGAGCTTGGCTTGGTTTGTCCCAGTGATGCCACACTGCTGTATACAGCCTGTACCTGCAGTGTCCAGTGGGCTGTATGGATTATGAATACGCCTTTGTGTTGCTCTGCTGCGTATGAACTGGAAAAACAACCAGCATTCTCAAAAACATGCACTGTGCGTTTGAGTGCTCACAATGAACATGTTTAAGCTTTAGAGCTTAATCAGCAATGAAGCAATGAAAGGTTCACACATTCACAAAACAGTTTATTCTTTTTATAGAGCGATGGATATTTTTTACAGTTTTCCAAATGAAGAGTTTGTTTGCAAAAACATACAACTCCATTTGTATTCATTTCTATAAATCAGGTTTTTTTTCAGGTAATATCAATCAAACTAGTAATACATTGTCAATAAGCGATATCCAAATGGATTTTGGACTCAGAAAGTATGTTATGTGAAGCATTACATACAACAGTCAATCTATCTGTTTTTGCAAATGAAATATTTTTAGCCTTTTGCACCTCATGCTGTCTTTCCTCATGTTTTGATTTGAGCCCCACTAACCTACATCTGTATCTGCTGTACGGAGAAGCATGAAACAAACTTCCAAATGATGCAACGCCTCAGGAAACTAGAATAATTCACATTATTGTCTTTATATTACCAGATAAGGGGCCTCATCGCAGAAATCAGACAAATTAATGTCTTTGTTCATGACATTTCGAACACGCTAACCTCCAGCACCTCCATGTGACCCCGCGGGCCCCACACTGAACACCCAGGTCTAAAGATGAGGCCCCCGAACCCCTCGCCTCCATTGAGACTCTAATTGAGCCTCAGCGCCAATTTTGACTCTCGGTGACCCTCGTGTTTTTCAGACCTCACTTCCTCTGCATGCTACTGACTCACCATTCATTTGCTGGCAGTAGTGCTGCTTCAATACAAGGCAGCAGAGGGGCCTGGTGCTTTTGGAGAACATCCAGTAACTGAAATCTCGCAGGTTCAATCCCCACAACAGCCAAAGTGTCCTGTTGAAATATCTTGAGCACGACACTGAACCCCTGACTCCTCAGTGTAAGATGTTTTGAATAAGAGCATCACCTAAATACCTAAAGTTTAATGTGATATAAATGTTAATAGTCTGAGTTTTCTGACTTTTTCACAGTTAAGGCTATATCTGTTATTGATTGGAGAAATTAACAGCAGTATAATACTATTCTGTTCATGTCAAAATGTACAAAGGCAAAAATCAAAACAGATTTAACAGTCTGGTATGTATTATACTGTTTGTGTCACATAATGATAATATTTGAAGCAAAATACAATACCTTTGCTTGTATGCAAGATGCTGTTGTCCCTGTACCAAACTTATTACTATATAAGTTGTGTGGTATGTTTTTGTGGTTTAGCTCACAGTATATCTGTCTGGAATTTTGCCTATGAAGATGCTGAGTCTGTTTCTTTTTTTTTTTTTTGCCTAGTTGTTTACCTGACAGAGATAACAACACAAATCGGACTCCTTACTCTACAGTCTGATGTTACTTCTTGACCTGCACTGCCCTCTGCAGGCATCAACAGCCAAAGAATACTGGAAAAAAATAGAATAAGGCACTTCATCTTAAAAACATAAGTTGTCTTGCTGCCTTGTAATTACAAGTTAACTGTAATAGTGCTGAGTCGTTGTTTTAATGTAGTAAAACTAGTTGAATTCACTAATTGATGAACTGCATTCTAGTGTTATATAGCCTTTAAATGGTGAAAAAGTTTTTAGTGCCAGTTGTTCTAAAATGTGTAGTCCTGGGTGAAGGGATTGGACTGGATACAAATTTGTATCATGATTATCATTGTTTTAATTTTTCTATATACCTGTATACGAATGCATGGTAAGGTCTCTTTCTACTCATCATTTTAAGTCAAAGATGAAGTTAAAGATGAGGTAGATTCAGTAAATAGAACTTCATTCCAAAATAGTATGTCCACTGTCTGAAAAAAATGACACCTGTTTCAACAAAGTAATTGACAAAACAAAAAAATAAAATATTGTACTTTTTGAAAGATGGATGCTAATCAAGCCACTTGGCTTGGATCCTTTATATTTTAGAGATATTTATTGAGTGAAATTCACGTAATGGATTTTTTTTTCCAGAATAGATTAATTGCATTTTGGACAAGAACATAATGAAAACACCATGTTATTGTAATGCTACAGTACTGAGTATTATTGATGAGCTGAAAAGCTCTATAAATCTCTAGATAAAGCTCTATAAATCTCAGGATAAATCTCTAGATAAATCTCTATAATATATAAATGCTCTATTGTGAAGTATCACACTTTTGATGGTCACCTGAGCATTTTTATTGTTGCCATGGTGAATAGTACACCTATGCCCTCAAGCAACTGAGCCCACCCAGGTACACAGACTGCTGTGTGTGTCGCGTGTCCCTGTGTGTACATTTGTGTGCGTGTGTGTGTGTGTGTGTGCATGTGTGTGTGTGTGTGTGTGTGTGTCTGTGTGTGTCTGTGTGTGTGTGCCAACATCCATATCTCATCCATGTGTGTGGTCTGGCACTGAACCAGTTATCAGAGGAGATCTTAACAGAGTCATTTTCCATTTTCTGTTTGCTAAATGTTTCATTACTCTCTCTCTCTCTCTCTCTCTCTCTCTCTCTCTCTCGCTCACTCACTCTCTCTCCCTCCCTCGCTCATTCCAATCTCTGCCTCTCATTCTCAGACATTGAGTCAGCAAGCCTGTCAGTCTGTCTGGCAGGCGATCAATCCATCAGTCCATTAATCAGTCAATCTGTCTGTCTGTCTGTCTGTCAGTCAATCTGTCTGTCTGGCTGTCTCTCTGTCTGTCTGTCTGTCTGTCTGTCTCTCCAACATTCAGTCCATCTGTCTGTCTGTCTCTCTGTCCGTCCTTGTTAATTGGTCTGTCTGTCTCACTCCTATTTTTTTTCTCAATTTGGGATTTTTAAGGATGTTCACCACCCAACAGATTGCAAACACAAACAGAATATCAAGAAAGAAGCACACACAAAATAAATCTGACTCTCAAATTAATTAACTGAAAAGTGTTTCAACTTCAATACCTAGAAATCCTGTAAGATGAGGTCAGTAAACGTCACACAGCTCGCTCATGTTCCCCAACCAGCCGGTCTGTGACGCTTTATACGAAAGGAAACCAAAGAGACAAGAGAGGAAAAGATCTAATGTTGGTGAGTCCAGTTTTCTCTGCTGCTGTTTAGGAGACAGAAGTTTTGATTTGTTCCTTCCTGTAGGTGGAGAAGTGACCAAACCAACACCAGAATTTAATTTGGGCAAATATGGTGAATCCATGGCATCTCAAGGATGGGACGCTCTATTGCAGTGCTGCCTTGTTATTTAGGCTGATAAGACAGGTGTATTTTTACATCAAAATCTTGCCTAGTGCAGCTCTAATAATAGTAATCATAATGAAACAACTAGAAAAAGGGAGAAGTGTGGTACATGAATATTATGTACAGCCATACTCCAGATCTTCATACAGGTGTTGGTTATTATTTCAGAGCGTCTTCAGCGGTATTTTCCCTTATTACAGTTTTTCTCAGTCGCTTTGGTACATTTCTCGAATCATCCTCGACATTTGCAAAACAGTAAGTGCATTTCTCAAAACAATTCGTACAAATAGCAAAACACCATGGATTACCTGCAAAAGCCAGTCTCTTGCTCAAAATCCTTAGTTCATCTCTCAAAAGTAAATATCTGTGTCAATGAACATGTCAGTGCCATCAGAATGACAAGTCCTTGTGTCATTGTGTACGGATAAGACAGTCAAATTGCTTAGTCATGTTGTCAATATAACAGTGTACTCTGGAGGGATGTTCTGATGTAAACTATGGCTAAAGTTTTGAAGACAATTATTGTAAATTGTAAGTTACACCTTAGTGTATATGGGAGATTGATTGCAAGAGATTGGACAGGATTCACATTTACGCTTTTACTGTTTGTACTGTAATTTGTTGACAGACCATGTCATTGCAATACATAAAAGAAAAAGACACAACTGTTTTACAGCACTGCATAGCACAAAGGAAAAAAATACAAAATTAGAAATGTAAACATAAGAAACAACCTTAGGCAGAACTGTACATGCAGCACTGTATGGGGAATTACAGTGCAGTCTTTCTATACCTAACGTTCCTGTCTTGTAACACTGTGTTGTGCTCTGTCTATATATACTTGTCAATTGAAGGTTCATGAGATGCACCTCTGAGCTATTTTAGAGAACTGGTTGATCATTGGTTGATCTAACGCTTCACACATTCCCCTTCATTAGTGAGAATCAAGTCAAGATTCACCTGAGAGCAATTCATCAATTCAGGACACATTTATAAAAAAAAGTCTAATAGAAATGTATAGAAAATATGCTTGACAGATTATGACAACTGGTTCAACCATTTTGCATGTAATGACTTATGCAATGAACTAATGCCTAGATGTTTTGGGGAGTAAGACTATTCAACAGAGAATCAGTATAATACATTTTGATCAACATGACAGAAGCAATTGATAATGTAGGAAACAGCAGACAATTGTACATAATCATTTGCATGAATGTGCGAAAGCATTTGCAATTTGTTCAAAAGAATGAGAAATTGCTTTTATGATGTGCACAAGTGACTAGATGATGTGGAGGTTGAACAAGTACTTTTGAGAATTTCAATTCTGATCTGAGAAATGTACCAAAGTGACTGAGAAAAACTGTAAGTCTATAAATGGAGCCCACATCTCTCTCTGTCTGTCTCTCTCTCTCTCTCTCTCTCTCTCCCTCTCTCTCTCCCTCTCTCTCTCCCCCCCTCTCTCAATTCAATTCAATATGCTTTATTGGCATGAATGTCATAACAACATAATCGCGAAAGCGTCTCAGAACAGTCAACTAAAAAGAATACAATTGATCTAACAGCAAAGTAAACAGTAGATACATTACTAAATTAGACAGAATCAGTTCAGCTAGTAAATTGAACAGATGAATAATGTCTCTCTCTCTCTCTCTTCCTCCCTCTCTCCCTCCCTCCCTCCCTCCCTCTCCAGTAGAGTGGTGGTCTTCTGCTCTGTGCTGGCGTGGCTCCAGAAGAGGGGGATTACTGTTAAACAGGTATAATCTCTGCTGTTTCCTCGCTCAGTCCGGACCCATCTGATGGGAGCCGGTGTTTAGAAGGGGCTTCACTGAGGAGATACTCTTTAACGCTAATCTCTCTAATCTCTTGTATTACTGCAGCCAGGGTCCCACAGGCCTCTGTCTCTCCAGATCACATCTAGGTTTGGGTCCAAAACTGAGATATCCCACCATTTGAAAAACATGACACTTACAAAAAAAGTTCAACAAAACTAGCACTTTTTTAAAGGCGAGTACGATGCTATCATATGGTTTCCTATGGTCCTATGGTTTCATAGGACCATAGGAAACCATATGATAGCAGTAACATAATTCCTTCATTGAAAAAAAAAAGATTTTGAAAATGAAAATACCAACTACATAATCTATATTTTAGGGATGTTGCATGATACATTTCAGGCAATGATTTTGGAATAGATTTTTATATTTTAGGCATTTAGCAAATGCTCTTAACCAGAGCAGCATACAGTATTTTGTGTGTGTGTGTGTGTGTGTGTGTGTGTGTGTGTTTGAATAGATGTGAATGTGTTCATATAATACTAATAATAATGATAATAATAACCTTTATTTGTATAGCACCTTTCATACACAACATGCTGCTCAAAGACAGATAAAAAGATAAAATTCATATAAAAGAACGAGCTAAATGCATTGCATTAAAAGAATCAAATCAAGGAAAATAGAACGATAAAAGAACACAACAAATACTCCCACTTTTAGATGCAGATTAGATGTGTGTGTCTGTGTATTTCAGTAATTCCATCTTTCCCAGGAGAAGTTGAATCCTGTAAATCTGACATTGCTCGTCTGTGTATGTGTGTGTGTGTGTGTGAGTACGTGTGTACGTGTGTGTGAATGCACAATCAAGTGTGTGTACAGCATGCCAGCAATCCCAGCCAGATTTTGGAGGAAATGTGTGTGACTCTACATGTTTGAATACGCCTGTGTGTGTGCGTGTGTGTGTGTGCGTGTGTGTGTGTGTGTGTATGTGTGTGTGTGTGTGTGTGCATGTGTGCGTCCCATATAACAGCCTGTTTTCTCAGGCATGGTGCAGGTACGTGTGCATGGTGAGTGCATAATGCTTGTGTATGCATGTTTGTACTGTGTAGATTTTGTATCTGGGTGCTCAGCTATTCCATTTTTCCCAGGAAAATGTGTGTGTGCACGTGTGTGAACGGCTGTGTCTGTGTGCGTCAAGCCCTGCCGTGTTTCCCAGGAGAACGCTTCTCTTCCTGGTGGTGGTCTCAGGAGGATCGCCGGGAGATTCCACCTTTCCCACATCGCTCCTTGATCCACCTGACTCCTCCTCGCCTCGCCCATAAGCCTGCCTTTTGTCCCCATCGGCGCACACCGCTCTGTTTGTTTGTACATCCAGAGAACGGGGTGAGAATGTGTGACAGTCCCACACAACCCCGAACACCGACTGCTCAGATTCCCAGACAGAGAGGGGAGAGAGAGAGAGAGAGAGAGAGAGAGAGAGAGAGAGAGGAAGATATAAAGAAACACAGAAAGAGAAAAGGTACATAAAGGTGCCAAGTTCATAAAGAAAATAAAGCCAGACACATCTGTAACTGGCTTGAAGAAATCAAAATAAAACTTAAACTTTGCTGTTATAAATCTCTGGTAAGAAATGATAGTCAAGCAGAAAATCTCAAAGTGCCAAATCAGAGACCACAGCTTGGGAATTGAAAAAGTCTGTCATAAAAATTCATGGCAAGAAAGACATGAATGTCTCCACAGTGTCATTAAAATGAGTGTAAAGATGAGATGCATTTACTTTTAAAACTCTATCAGAGAGGTGTATTTCCCATATTTTTGACATAGAATCAAAGGCTGTAAGAGATACAGAAAAGATGAAAATTGTATTAGGTGAGGAGAGCAATACAATTGATGTTGCTGCCAATTTTTTAGATTTCACAATTTGCGGAGTAAGAGTAACAAAGATGAATATTGAACAAACAGAAAAAAACCTCCCTTAATACCTGAAAGATTTTATTTCATTGTTTTTGTGTGTGATTTGTTTTTGATTAATTTTGTTGTTAAAGTACAGTACTGTGCAAAGGTCTTAGGCATATGTCAAAGAAATCCATAAAGCGAAGATGCTTTCAAAATGAAATGAAAAGTTTCTGAATATCAAAAATTTACAATAAACAGCAGTCTACTGACACACTAATGCAGAAAACAAATAAACATCTAAGACTTATAAGAAATTTATATAAAAAATCTAGGGCGCCTAAGACTTTTGCACAGTACTGTATATATCTGTAAGTATTGTATGCATGCATGAACTTGCTTTTACTTGTGTATATTGTATGTTAAGTGTTGTTACTTTAATATCCATGAGTGCTTTGGCACTTGCTAATAAAGCCACCATGACTCTGATTCTGACAGACCGAGCATGACAATGAAAGAATGAGGAAATGAGCAGGACAGAGGGATAAAGAGACACATAAACTGGGTTTTAATCAAAGTATTTTTGCAAATTATGATGTATCAAATTATAAAAGCTGAATAGAAACAACAAAATTTCCTCATCAAGGCAAAAAAGATTTTTTTTATGCTTGCTTGAATTCTGCGATAAATAGCAATGCAAAAGCACTTGTTGAATAAATAATAACGTAGGCTCGGCATGATCGGCCTGAAGAATAGTTCAGTGTCACTGCACAAAAGTTCAAAAGAGGCTTTGGATGCTCTGTAATATTGTCTGTAAAATATCTGTCCACCATGACCTCCACAAATGTTATACCTACTGTTGCTCTCATGTATAAGTCTCCATTGCGGTTGTATAGACACTAGTTTACAATATCACCAAGTGCATTTCTTTGGATTTCTTCAGATTAAAGCATGAAATATGGCCAACAATAGCAACAATAGCAGGCTGACTAGTACTCTGCACCTAATTTAATTCACATTTCAAAAGTTTGCCATGACCATTGATTGGAAACATTTAAATACAATAGGGGACAATGAAAGAGAAAAAAGAGATGGCAAAAGAGAATAAAAGGGAGAGATGAGGGGGAGGGGGGGTTTAAAAAGAAAGGCAGAGAAAGAGAAAAAGAGAGGGAAACATGTAGAGAGAGAACAAGAGACAGAGAGAGAGAGAAAGGGAGGGAGAGAGAGAGAGAGAGAGAGAGAGAGCGAGAGAATGATCTGGGAGCGCGAGCCTCGTCTGAACATGTTGTGAAAGTGAGGTTTTCAGACGTTGTAATTTACTCAGATTCAGATTCAGATCACTCTGGCAGAATATCGGACCACCTGCGTTTTCACACCCATGTGAGCAACTTCGAAACTCCTGGGAGCGACGAGGGAAAACCGGTGTTTTACTGAGCGAGAGATTTGAAGCCGATAACTATAGCTGCCATATAGACGCACTTCTGAGTTCTGACAGCCTGACATCTGCAGTGTGTTTGGGTGTACATGCATGTCTGTGGGGCGGTGCGCTAGCCCCGAGGCGTTCAGGGAGTTTAAAGCGGTTGTCAGAGTGAGGGAAGATGAATCTATTGGAAACTGTCAATGCTTTAATTGGGCTGACTGTTGATGCATTGTGCCACTGTGTCTTCTGTCTGACTCTCTTTCTGTCCTCCCTCCTTTCTCTCGCCCTCTTACTTTTATCTGGGGTTATTTACCTATACACATTATTAAATGTTTTATAGTTTTTCTTTCTTTATTTGAATGTGCTGCTGCGGTCTTGGTCTGATGTCTCCTTTAAACACCTTGTAAACTACGCTTCATTTCATTTGGACTAAGATTAAATAATTAATATAAATGTGAAAATATCTGGCTTGTGTCTGGTTGAATTCCCCCAGACAGGCTGGGAAAATCTCAGTGGAGGAATTAAATGGGAGAGTACCATTATTTTGCCTTTGAGGAAGACACTTGACACACTCCCGGAGAACAGTGTGTGTTGCTGTTTGTAATTCCCTTCTTTACCTGCAACTCCTACTCTGTCTCTGGCTGTTCTTAGCCAGTTTGAGGGTGGCAGGTTGGCCTGGAGGATTAGACGTTTAGTGATTTAGAGGTTGACCACAAACCAGAAGGTTGCAGGTTCCCAACACTGACAAAAGCTTGCAGTTGTTAGCATGTGAATATATCTACAAGCAACCATTAGTTTAGTTTATTTTCGTAAGGAAAATCACAACAAATAGACACAACATGCAGCTAAACACAGATTAAGCAGGTGAGGAAAAAAGGCCCAGAGGCGTTTATAGTATCTCACCTAATTAAAATGAAAACAATATGCGATAACAGCGATAAAAGATAAATAAAAGATAAATTAAAGATAAAAAAAACACAAAAAAAAAAACAACCATCATTGTTGTAGTGCCCTTGAGCAAGGCAGCAAACCATACACTGCACCAGGAACCAGGCGAACTGCACTCCATGAGAGGCCTCTGTGAGAAAATACAGTTGTGTATGTGTCGGGGACTGTGTGTGTATGTAGGAGGGACATGTGGAAAGACAAACTTCAATTGAGTGGCACAATCATTCATCCAAACATATGAGCAATTGTGTAACTTGTCCAATAAACTAATATTTGTCTATACTAATCATGTATCCTCCTCAATTAAAGGTGCTATGTGAAGCATTTTAACATCAATAAATCATTAGTCTACCACATTAATTCTGAGAAATTAGTATAATTACCGTAAACAAACGCCCTCATTGTGAGCCATCGGGTCGGTTTTGGAGCGAAATCTGCTGGATTGCTTTACGGCACAAAACAGGAAGAGGGCGCTGTTCTTCCAGAACAAACGGAGCTAACGCTTTCAGAGTTTCTCACAGGGAGTGAAAGCCTCCAACATGTTTATCCTCCTCAGTTAAGTGAAAAAAGAAAACAAACACACCCGGAGTGACACCAGGGAGGGGGACAAGTAGCAACATCTTTTTTGTACATGAAGCAACAGGGTTTATGGGTAATGTGGTCTTAATTTTGGGCACCTCAGCACCAACAATACCACTGGGGTGAGATAGAAGCTAACAATCGTCTCTACCATGGTCTTATTTGTTTACAGTGATTATACCAAGATATCTCAATTAATTTGACAATGATATATTGATGTTTAAAAATGCTATGCTGCTAAGTAACACCTTTAAATGTTCAAAGCAACTCTTGCAGGTAAAGGCTGCATCTCTTGCAAGGCCCCATAGTGACACAATGACAACTCCTTTGATGTGAAGCCCATGTGACATTATTGATGGACGTCTTTAGCCTGTTTGGAACAGCAGGTAATGATGTGGCATCTTCTGACCCACTCTAAGATGTACAAACTTTTATTTTTATATGACAATGCATTTACAGAGGATCACAAGAACAACGTGATAAAATATAAGATTCTGCCAGATGTTACGATAAGCGCGAGTCTTCTTGTGTGTGCGTACGGTTTGATTGGCATAGATGTTAATGGTGTGTCTTTGATGTGTGGGGTGTGACGGGTTCCCCCCTTTGATGCTGGTGTGACTAAGTGTCGGATGCAGGCCGGGGACGAGCGGAGGACTGGGGGAAATGGCTGAGGGTCACTCACTGCCGTTGACCCTTCAAACCATTTTCACAGAAGATTGAGAGTCACTCAGCGGAGGAAGGCATGCTGCCGGAGACTCAGTCTGCTGGCGTAAATAGACCTATGTGGCTGATCTTTGATCCTGGCTTCAAAAACACACACATACACACACACCGACTAGGATACGAATAGGATGAGTGCCAGGGAATTAAGACAATCACTGGAATATAGTTTTAAAAAAATCAATGTAGTGTAGTTTTCTGTAAATGACAGCTAAACCGACAATTGTTCAGATCTGTTCTGTAGGAAACCCATCTGGAACGTGATGCAGGTTAAAACAAATAACCTAAGAATTGTTTGGAAGTACCATTTGACCCTCTGGCAATTACACACACACAAACATATGCACATACACACGGGACTCTGAACCTGGAGATCTGGAGAATCAAACTGGCATCTTGGAGTGGGTTTCATCCGCTGTGCCCATTCACAATCACGGCAATGAAAACAAACGCTGAATCTGAATGATCCCTACTGTCAGTCAGGCGAAAGGCAATCTCTTTCATTTCAAGGAGTGTAAACACCTGGGGATTCTGGGACTAATTTGTTGAACATAGTTACAGTTGTCAAGGTAAAAGCCGCCCCATTTGAAGCGCCTCTCCCCGCAATGTTTACGTTGGAAGTGGTTGATTCCTCTGCCTCTGGCGTATTATGGCTAGACAGGACCGATTGTCAATAACTGTCACCCACAGAGGGGAGGAAGAAACAGGGCCCATCTGCCTTTGCCTGCCGTGTAATTAGCGCTAAAACAAAATGCTTTGTGTTGAAATGCAGAGACTGGCACCCCTGCCAAGTACACATAGCATCGCGTGCCCAAAGAAAACAGCTATGGGTGGCATGATGGAACATAATCGCCCTTTTCCGACTCATGAGGTATGCAAATGACGCAAATCTGGGACACAAAGGCACTATTACTGGCTAATTAAAAACATCTGAACTATGCCATCCATTCTGAGATGTTGTCTCCTGTTGTGTGTGGGTTTGTGCAGGCACAGCGAGAGAACGCACCTAAAATCCACCTGTTTCCCCCAGGGCTCTGCACTAAATAAGCCCTCCTGGAAAGGAGGCGATGCCTGCAATCCAGACTGGTAACAGATATATGCGAATATTAAAAGCACTTAATATTATCCTCTCCCGCCCCAGGAAAACAATTGCACCATTGTGCCTAGTACCCGACTGTGTTTTCCTCTGTGGTTTTTACTAATAGGAGTGATAAATACGGCTCTCTAAGTGGCTTCCCTTTAGATTTCTCTCAATGATAGCACCTCTACCAGACAGGCTGCGCCCACACAGCTGGATTAGTTTCATCTGTGCCTGAATCACTTGTGAAACACATTTATGACTGTGTGCAAAGAAGAAGGCGATCAATAATCCATATACAGTATTTTGACATTAATATAGGTCAAGTTTTAATTTAATAAAAATGCATTTCACTTTTCTTATAGCTTTTTCTTATGGCTCCTGTTGCAAAGGTTACAATAGCATAGAATGGGAATATTTCTTTGGCCTCATTATATCAGAGAGGTGCTGCTTGTAGGTCGGGGTATCTGTACTGAGTAGAACAAAATAAATATCCAAAGCAATCCACTCATAGAAAAAGCAAATAGGCTTTATTTTATTGGCTAATGCATTGCTTTTTAACTTTTTCTCAGAGACAAATGGCTTATGTTTTTATGTTTTATATTTAAACAGATGGTACGAGGTTCCATCTTTTATTCTGAAAGTGTAGGGTGTAAGCTGTGGGCCAGTTCTGGATGTTGGCCAAAGTGACCTCAAAACTTCCCTCATAAAAAGTAAAAACGTGTTTTCACTGGGGTTTTAACACCTGTGCCTGAAGGTACAATGCTGCACACTTTCTCCCGACATTGCAGGGTGCAAAACAGTTGACTAACTCCATAGTCTAACTCCATTATACGGCAATCACGCATCGTAATAGCTAATCAACATAAACCATAGAGATCACAGGGATTCCCCCCCGTTAGAGTGCAAGATCATAATTAGACACCCAATCAGCCATAACTCAGGAGGAAACAGAGGCAGAGTTGTTCGGCAACAACACCACAAGGAATTTCATCCCTTCACAGACACAAATCACCAAAATCCCAACCAAGTAAAACAAATCCGGGAATGGCTTTTGACTATTATAATGCCGCAGACTCTCTTTGACAAATTATTTCAAAGCAAACCACTGAGAATTACACGTGTATATGCTAATTATAAACAACCTTCCAATTTGCATTAGCAACCAATGGAAAACAGGGTTTTCCATCTGAGGTTAGCTAGTTGTGCTGGTATGATATGTTCTACAAATTTGAGTGGAATTCATTGTTTATTTTAGCTATAATGGAGAAACATTTTACTGTTTTATTAGCATTGCAGAGATACAACATCTTATATAATAATAATAATAATAATAATAATAATAATAATAATAAACTTTTTGTATATATCATCTTTCAATATTTTGAATTTTGTTTCATTTTCATTTACATGCTCTGTTACCCTTTTTACTCTTTGTTTTCAAACCTGTTTTTGGTTGGTATAATGACCCAATCTGCTCTTGGGGATCATCATGGGGTTAGTGGACAACTCAGATAGTGTTAGACAAATTGTCAGTCACCGAAAATAAATAACTGACTTTCAGGTATTTTCTGTGAGTGCACTTTTTTTTTTACCTCTTCTTTTGCACTTCATGAACTAATCAGCAAATTCAATATTTTTTTGGGGTCGTGTTCTTTTTGACAGTTTTTCCAAGCTCCAGGTCTGGTCTGTGTGCCTGTCCTCCTTCTAATCTGTCTGTGTGTATCCCTGCCTGCCTGCCTGCCTGCCTGCCTGTCTCTCTTCCAGGCCTGCTCTGCATTTGGAAAGCTCCTCACACCCGAAGAGCCTGTTTGCTCTGTTTGAGCCTGTCAAAACGCACAGGAACCTCCTCCCTCCTCCTCCCTGCCTTCCTTACCCTCCTTTTTCTCTTCTACCCACTCTCCCTGTGACCCCCCCCCTCCTCCCCAAACACAGGTTTGATTTATGGGGCTGTCGAGCTACCTGGCCCAGGACAGCAGGTTATTTCCATTACTGCTGGGATTCTGTAATAAAGGGATCCAATGTAATGGCATAGCACGGGGCCCAGCTGTCTTGTCCCAGCCGAGCAACAACAGAGCGCCACAGAACAAAAATATTCATAAAGTTTTGTTCTAACGCTGGATGTTGTTGGGTTTATCTGTGTCATGCTTGTGGGTACATGTGTTTTGAACTACGTTTTACTCAACAAACCTTGAGTGATCTAGTGTTTTTGTAATCTCTCTGTTTTTAATTCATGTTTGAGTCATGGAATGGAAATCCACCACACACACGGCAACTTGCATAGCCAAGGAGCCAGAAGCATAAGTCATTCTCATACGCCTACAAGAGGGGACTACTGCAGACTTGGTTTTAAGTACTAAATGCATTTATTTAAATTTGCATCATATGTAAATATGTGTGTGAGTGACACAAAGGCAGGCAGAGAAGTGACACAAAACTGGGAGATTTGAAGAATCAGGCTCTTCCACTGAAGTGCCTTGTCTGTCAGCAAGGCAGGACGGCTTGTTTGAGCGAATGCCTGAGCTCTTTGATTTCGGCTACATGTTGTTTTTGAATGTCCTGGCCCGACGTTGCATCACTTCCCCCCTGAGACAGACACAGACAAAAAGTGTCACTCACTTGTCGTTATCTCTGCAGCTCTGACAAAGGCAAATTCACACATTGTTTGAAAGCTCAGTGCCCCTAGCAGCTACCTGAGGGGTTACCTAACATGACTTTTGCCAAAAAAAAAAAAAATTAAAGGGACAGCACTATTTTTGGAAATATTACCCACATGTTAAAAACAGTAGAATTGTGACAGAATACGACTGCAACAGACAGGAGTATCTGAAATTGGAACAGCAACACCGTCATGGTTGCAGATTACAGTTTTAGTTCTACGAACATTTCTCAGAGGCAGAGCTGCTCTGGAGGCAGAAATAATCTGTTTACCTGAGTTAAACCTCAATGGGCGGAGCCAACCACAGTTTGTCTGGTTTAAGTAACTTCAGACTGAGGGGAGGTAGCTACCCTAGGAGCACTTCTACTAACTGAAAAAATTGAATACTCTAGGTTAGCTAGTTAGTTTAGCTGACCATCCAAATTCAAATTAGCCATGCTAGCCTGTAGCAATCCAGGTAAGCTAGCTAGCTAGCCGGCTCGCAGGATCATGGCAGCCATTGAATTTGTATTTATACTTTGGCCACAGTCTCTTCTTTGCAATTCAAGTTTGTTCGTTAGCTAGCTTGTCCTCCGAAAAACAGTGGTTCTTTGGCTCCGCCCATTGAGGCTTAACTCAACCGATGAGATCATTTCTACCACCAAGAAATGTTTGTTTAACTAAAACTCAGCCTAGAGAAACTTGTGATGGTCACACATTCCATCTAGGAAATTCTGGAAATGCTCCTCCTTCCCTCAGCAACAACTGTTAATCTGCCTCAAGTCACTTAACCCCAAATAGCTCCAGTGGAGGTACACAGTGACCAGTAGAAGACTGGTTGTACTGGGCATTTTCCAGGAATCACTGTCTGTAACAGAAAAAGTATGAAGCATGGTTTTGCTAAAAATGAGCATGCATGAACCCTTCCTGTGATAACAATGAAAAACAAAACAAACCAAAACATTAAAAACAGTAGAGTTGTACTTTAAATCAACACTTGTCCTCACACCTTCAGTATTGAACCAGTGCTGTCCAAGGCAGTGAATAACAACCTACTGATGACTCAGACAAAGCCTAAATGTTCATTAGGAAGTGTAAGAAGAATTGACAGATGTTTGGCCCAAGTTTAGCTGGAAACTATGCCACACACTGGTTCGTCAGCACAGCTCATGCGTAAAACACTTGGCTGTCATAAGCCTTAGACCGCAGCCCACAATGAATCACAGCAGTCATTAATAATGGGAAGTTGTTTATGAACCTGCAAAGGTAGATAACTTATCGTTGGCATCAGGCTGTTGACAGATGTGCTGTGTCTGGCTCTGCTAATTAGAGGGCTGTGTTTACATGCATATTTATATTCTACTCTTCATTAAGATATTCAAGGGTTCGATTTTGCGTTTGGCACATGTAAACACCATACCTGTTTACAATAACTGGGATAAGATGGTTGTGTTTATTAGTCACCAGAATTTGGTTAATGACAGCTTACATCCGTTTGGTGGTATCATGCAAGATTCCCATTCTAGAAATCTGGATTCGATTCCCTGACGGTGCAAGACTTTCCTAAGCCCCTCTGGCTGCAAGCTTCTGCAGTGTCCTTGAGCAAAACCCTGGACTTCTATCATAATTTTTTGAATTATATTTTTTTATTATTTTAATATAAATGGGCTATTTGCAAACTCAACATGCTTATAGACTAGGATACTCTATCAGCACTGCATCAATACACATGACTGATCAGTGTTTAACAGATATGGATGATAGAAAATTTGTTGGCGCTGTGTTCCTAGATTTCAGTGCAGCATTCACTGTTATAGATCAAAGTCTCCTTATTGCCAAACTTTAATGTTATGGTTCCTCATCCTCAGCTCATGCCTGGATGGAGAGTTATTTCTCTGGAAGAACACAGACCGTTGTTTTTAACTGGTGCTTCTCAGACAGTAAACATTTTTTCTGCGGTGTCCCACAAGGAACCTGCTTGGGTTCATTTCTATTTTCTATTTTTAGCAATGATTTACCGTGTGTGACCAAAGATGCTGACATAATTATGTATGCGGATGACTCGACTCTGTTCTGTGCTGCATCTACATCAGTTAATCTTGAATGTTTCAAAATCCAAGTGCATTGTTTTTGGTACTAGGAAATGTCATCTGTAATAATACATTCTTTTTTTTTCACAGAAAAACTAGTTTCTACCGTTTTTTGTCATAGACATCTAAAAAAGGTAAAAATATTCCTTCAAAAAATCATTACAGGAAAAATTTTCTAACCAATAGGTGTAGGTTTTTTTTTTGTCATTGTTGCAGCAATCTTCAGGTTCTTATTTGAGCTGCCTCTTTTTGTGCCATAAATTGGATTATGTTGACTAATGGCTGTTTACTTTTTAAGTGTGGACCCCAGGAAGACTAGCAACCATCATCCATAAGCTAATGGGGATCCAAATAAAGAATAAAGAATTATTTGTAAGAACACTGAGACCATTTTATTAGGCCCCGTTTACTGGTGTTTTTTATGGTCTGTGATTTTCATGGTAACAGTCAGAATATGTGTTTACTCATGAGTACAGGAATAATTGTGATTGGAATATGAAGATGCATATTAACAGATCTTAACCTCTTTGCCAATGCTCTTCAGAATCAGAATCACAAGCACTTTTATGTGCCAAATACAACTGGTGCCCAAGGAATTTGACTTAATTAATTGGTGCTTACACATTACAAGACAGTTACACAATACAGAATTGACACACCGTGCAGGAATAAAAAAACATAACAGGACCTCACATATAGTGCAGACAAGATGTACTGCATGACAGTAGACTAAACATAAACAAACTACAAGTATAGATTCAAAGATGAAGAATTGTTTCAGTGTAGCAGCTGGGGTTTTTGCAGTCTGTGTAAACTCTTTCCATGGCAATATTCAGAATAATCTGTTTATTCAAGTATACAGGGATGTTCATGATCGGGATATGAAAGTGCAAGCATCAGCTTATCATGAACATGACATTTATGAGCTGGTAATCTGCAACTCTGTGTACATATAAACTCAAAATGTAGCAATGGGTACATGGCCTCCACTAGGCGAAAAAAAAAGTGAGAGGCTCCTTTTTTATATATTGGCAGAATCTGCTTTGTCAAAGTCCTGTCTCCCACTTTTTTCTGCCTATTTACAATTATTGGTAAACATGCTATTGTCTTCGTTCCATTGGGGTAAGTTTCCTCCGACTGGATTTCGGTGTTACACTTGTTCAAACTGAAAGGTTTAATAAAGAACATAAAGAAAGCGATTCACTTAACCACAATTCAGTGACTAGTGTTTTTTTTTTAATATATTATCAGAATCTGCTTTGTTCACGTTCGTTTAGTGCTAGAAGTGTGATTTTCAGACACACAATGGCAGTGAATGGAGAGAGAAAAAAACACAATTTTCCAATCTCCTTTACCAGAGCAACAGATAACAGAGAATCAACGATTTTGGGGTTTTATCATGGAGGAAGCTACACAACCCAAGGTACTACCAAGGTTCAACATCACTTTAAGTACTTTCACAGTATTATTGTCTGCTTCCAAAATATTTCCATAGGTTACACATGAATGAGGCCATTGTAAAGTGAGGTGCTACCCTCTTCCCAGGTCATTTTTGCCCAGCTCCAACTAGTTAGGGGAGGGCAAGGGAAGGCAGGAGAAGGCAGGAGGAGGGTGGGGGAGGCAGGGGGAGGCAGGGGAAGGCAGGGGGAGGCAGGGGAAGACGAGAGGAGGCAGGGGAAGGCAGGGGAAGATGAGGGGAGGCAGGGGGAGATGGGAGGGCAGGAGGAGGCAGAGGGAGGCAGGGGAAGATGAGGGGAAGGGAAGGGGAGACTGGAGGCAGAGGGGGGGCAGGGGGAGGCAGGAAGAGGCAGAGGAAGGCAGGGGAAAACGAGGCGAAGGCAGGGGGGGACAGGAGGAGGCTGAGGGAGGCAGAGGAGGCAGGAGACAGGAGGCAGGGGAAGACGAGGAGGAGGCAGAGGGAGGCAGAGGGAAGGCAGAGGGAGACAGAGGGAAGGCAGGGGGAGGCAGAGGGAAGGCAGGGGGAAGGCAGGGGAAGATGAGGGGAAAGCAGGGGGAGACGGGGGGAAGGCAGGGGGAGACAGGAGGAGGGTGGGGGAGGCAGGGGAAGGCAGGGGAAGGTAGGGGGAGGCAGGGGGAGACGGGAAGGCAGGGGGAGGTAGGGGAAGGTAGGGGAAGGCAGGGGGAGGTAGGGGAAGGCAGGGGGATGTAGGGGGAGACAGGGGAAGGCAGGGGAAGGTAGGGGAAGGTAGGGGAGGGCAGGGGGAGGCAGGGGAAGGTAGGGGAGGGGCGGGGAAGCGTTGTGGGTGTTCTGCAGCGTCTGGGCTGGACCAGGCTAGCGCTGTCTGTGGCTCAGCAGGCGGGTGTGTTGTGTAACCCAAAGCTGTGGTTGGATTCTTTTCCCACATGAGCTGTCAACTGGCTTTATGGCACACACAAGACTGCCGAGAGAGAACACCAGAGAACAATAATTAATTCAATTAATTCCCGCAATGACAGTTTTTTATTAGAAAATAACTATACATAAATTATGTTGTTAAAATGGAGTCACAGAGAGAAATATGAGATTGGTGTGCTCATACTGTTAGAGCTGGTGTTGATGTTCACTTGTGCAGCTTATTCTGTAGTTTCAGTAGTTAACAAAGACTTTAAGACTTATTCTTCCCACTAAAGATCTACAATTCACCAGTACACAGTATTAGATATAAACATCTATATTGCTCAATGACACAGTGGTAAATAAAAAGCTGGGTAAACTATGGCCTCAGTCAGTGATCACAAATACCAATATAAACAAAAAAATCAATATTTTTTTCGGATAAGTGTTAATTTATGCCTTTTCCCCTTACAAGACCCTATCTTCTAGTAACTAACATCAATTTGATGCTACTTAGTATGATGAATACCATAAATATACCCCATAAAGATTTTATATCAGCCATAAAAAGGCGGGTAAACTCTATTCATCCAAATAAAAAGGTGTTTACCCTCCGTTACATGTAGAAATCTGCCTTGGATGTTAGAGAAAGGGCGGGTGAGCGTGTAATTGGGTATAAAAATATTGCTTTATTGCGAGGAGAGAGTCAATGTGAGTAAAGAATAATTGTGTAGGTGCAGATTTTACCACAACTCAACGTGCAACAGTCATCCAACCCATCCTTTCGCCTCCTTTTCCCAGACAACAAACTCTCACACACCCAAATAGGCGGTGGTTGCACAGTACGTGATGTGTCTGTGTGTATGTGTGTGTGTGTGTGTGTGTGTGAGCAGAGGAGTACAGGGGGGTAATTTAAAGCTGCATTAGGACCTTTTATACTGATGCCATATTGTCAACACGGCCTGTAAAACCTCCTCCTCCACTCCTCTTTCCCCCCTTCTGCCATTCTCCCCTCAGTTCCTCTTTATTTGTTCTAATTCCAGGGACCGGCTGGGTCTTGCCTGGATTTGGAGAGTGCTTGGTTTCAAAGGGTAATTGACACCTTACCTGTAATTTCATGGTTTCACTCCACCTGCCTTTGATGTCTGGGACTGGGTTGGGGCCGGGATGCGGAGGGGAGAGCGGTGTTGGGCCGTTGCATGCTCTGCCGCGAGTCTCTTCCAGCCCGTCTGTGCGTTTTCTGAACATGAGTGACGTCTCATGCAACCCAGGTTATTAAAGAAGGGGGGTTCCACGGGCCGCCGAAAAGCTTTTCTTGTGGTGACAAATAGGCCTATACAGTTGTCAAGACTGAATACGAGACAGACTGATCAGAGATGAATCAGGGGCACAGATGATGACCTCTCCCATTTCAGGACATCAGACGAAAACCACGTATCTACATAAAAGCAAAGATGAACTTTTCTGGAACTGAGCAAAAACTGCCTGGTTTTTCCCATAAAGGCCAACGCATTTTTTTGAAATAAAAGAAGATAGATAACTTCTGAATGATCACGACCCCCAAAACTATGGAACATCCCTCCAGAAGAACTTAGGCTCCCTAATAATATCATCTTGTAAATGACTTCTTAAAATGCACTTTTATAGACTTGCTTTTATGTAATTGTTTTTGGATCTTGCCCACTTTTAATGTTGTATTGTTTGGGTTAGGGTTAGGGTTAGGGCTTTATGTTTTGTTGTTACCATGTTTCATTTTGCAGTTATTTATTTTTCTTCATTCATTCTTATTTAGCATTTTATTTGTCATTTATTTATGTATTTACTTATTTATTTATATGATCATTAAGTATTGTTATTATTATTATTATTATATTGTTGTAGCTGTACATTTCTTGTTTTTTGCTTTCCTGTAAGACTTTTAGATAAGTGCTATCTGAATAAAGTTTCTTCTTCTTCTTCTTCTTCTTCTTTCTCATTTTCTTCTTCTTCTGCTTCCTCTTCTCCTTTACTCTTATTGTCATTTTCACAGTCTGTATGTTCCTAAAAATAATAAAGAATCATTTAAAAACTTTTAAATTGTGTGAAAAAAAAAAAAGTTAAAATCATTAAAATGGAAGTTGTGAGTTGTTTCCACCCAATAGCAGCTATAGTCTGCTAATCCACAGCTGTTATCACCTCAGTCTTTCGGTTGTGAATGTAAGAAGGTTAGATGTCTGTGTAGTGTCTGCATGCTCATACACGCATGCTGATTAGAAGTAAATGGGTCAGATCGTACATTCATTGTTTGTCGACAGCAAATGATGATATTCACGGAAGGAGCTGTTATGGTGTGGGGGATGAAAGAAACGGTTGGTGCTGGGAGCAACATAGTGCTACCTGAAATTAAGTAGTAAATTCAATGGGAAGAACAGGCACAACATTCGCCGAATTAACAGAGAGTTTTTTGTGTTTAAAATGTTTTATGTGTCTACTTTGTACAGTGGAGATGCTCCGCGGCGGGGTGAGGAGGAGGCTGCTTGCAGATCCAGGCGAGCAGCAATGAGTGATGAGAGGGGAGTGACAGGAAAATTGCATTTGTGCAACCATGAATCATTACAAACAACCCTTTAAAAGGCACCCCTCACTGTAATTACCTCCTCTGCGATGCTCTATTACGGGGTACTTTATTACCTTCTATTACTTCGCTCTGCCTGCCTTGGCAGATGTAGACCTCACACTGACTAACAAAGCTTGGCAGGTGAATGTACTAGACTGCGTTTCTGTTTGAGGGCAGAAAAAGAGCAAAAAAAGTGCAACTTAAAGGGCATTAAGTAATCTATGGCAGTCTATCAGTCGCAACAACATTGACAGGTTTCTGGCGCAGCTTACACACAAATAATAAAATCACATTTTCACAATAAGCTAGCTAATTAGAGCGGAAATCCAACAGAAGCGTCTAGTCAAGAGGTGATATATCACCACGCTGAATACTGGAGAAATAAAACTGCTTTGGCATTTGCGTTTTTTGGCTTGAGAATGAGACTTTTTAGTGTTTGTGACGGAAATGTTTTGAGACGCTGGTCGCTCGCCTGTAGCTCCGTTCTCCATAGTTGAACAGTTGAAAATACGTGCGTGTGTGTGTTTGTGTATGTGTGAGTTCGGACTATAAAGTGAGTTTTGAAAGCCAGAAATCTCAGCACTGAGTCACTGGTATTGACCAACAATCTTATCAAACCCCCTGCAGATATATTTTGTGGCATTTTGTGCTATGGGAAAAATAAAAATCTTACCTATTGCACCTTTAATATGTGAAATGCCCAGTTCGAAGATATACTGTATTTCTGCTGGAATGCAAGGTTGACAATGGAATCGGTGACCCGGCCTGAGGAGGCAGACTAGCCGATCACAGAAAAGTGGATCAGCGCAGGGAGAGAAAGGGGCGGGAGGGGCAGGAGGGGAAACTGAGGAAACGAAGAAAGAAAGAATGAATGAATGAAAACATATTGGTCATCCTGAGTTCAGCCCCTCTCCCCCGCTGCGAGCCCCGACCGCGGGCTGCTTCACCGCCTCGCTGCCCGGGCTCGGCTGGGCTGCTGGGCACAAATCCAGTTTTCTGTCCAAATTACCAGCTCCGCTTCGCAGAGGAAGGCCAGCGGGGTGAGAAGATCTCACCCTCTGCCCCCCTGTCTGAACCCCTTGCCGCCCCGGCTCGGAGCTGACGGAGCGTCGCGGATGGCCCGAGATTGCACCTGGACCAGGGGGGCTTTCCGTCTCTTCCCCCCTGGTTCACACACACAACCCCCCCGACCGCACCCCCCTCTGTGGGTTTCAGTCGGGTGGCCTACAAACCGAGCAAGGATCACAGACTCCTAAATGTGTTGTAGCCTGCTGTAACTGTTCAGAGAGACGTGTTGCAGATTTAAAGGAAAAATCCTCAAGAGCTGAAGTTATTTTTTCGGTGTGCTCACTTTCCCTCAACCTGCCTCGTCTACTTCCACTTCAGTTAGTGATTTCCTACGTTTCCCAGAATGCCTTTCGACAACCCCCCAGAGAAGGGGCCTGAACTTGTTACTTTCAATCAAAGGTGGGTGAATTGGCTCATAAATATAGCTAGCAAGCCAACTAGTTTGTGAAAAAAAAAACAAAGAAACCTTAGTGTGTCTCTACAGTGTGTACCTTGTTACCTTAGAGGCTCAAAAAATTTACTACGTTACATGTCTTGTAGCTGCACTGCATTGTGGTCTCTCTCCTGCTCCTGTGGGTGGAGAAACTGGTCTCTCTCCTCTTCTATGATGGATTTCTCCCTGTATGATTTGTTGAACGTCTCTCGGTGCAAAATGGCGGCTCTAGAAAGAAGCCCTCGCTCTTTGATTCTGAGGGACTGACACCAGAACCTGACGTTTACCACTGATGTTTTAGATAGTGGAAGATTTTTTGCTATCAAACTCCATTGTAGCTGCTCTGGAAATCTCTCAATTTGATGACATGCTCTCTACGTTTGGCAAGTTATCCACAGGAATAAGAAAAATACTCCACCAAATAAAAATACACAACAACAAAATGGGCTGAAATGCAAAGTTCATCACCAATAGCTGTTTTTTTTTAGCAGTATTAAACTGTTTTAGGGTGGATTTTTCCTTTAAGAATTGCAGTTTATTCTTCTATAGCACTTACTGTGAGTCACCCTGGATAAGAAGAACTAAAATGTCCAAAATAGAGAAACATTCATATATGGACACTTGAGTTTATCCATAGAGGATGGAGCAGAGAGGAAGAGTTAATTTACAAGGTGCGTCCATTTTCATCTTTCACTATCCGCAGCTTTATGCACCATGCTTTCCAAAGTGCCATGTGTTCGTGTTGATGTCATTGTGTTTTTTTCATTTCGGGGATAAAACTCTCCACTGCAGCTCCGGAGCGCTGGGTATCATGGATGATGGGCGACTCCCCGGGGCTTTACTGTTTGTCCTGGCCCTGCCTCCGGGTTGGGGGTTGTGTTTACCTCATAACACAAAGCAACATGGTTTTGATGCTCTGCCAGTGTGCTGCTGTGTAAACTGTAAACAACACACACACACACACACGCACACACACACACACACACATGCTCACACACACACGGCTGCAGCGGCCACTCCTTTTCCTGTTCCCTCTCTCTTTTCTCTCCCTCTCTCTCTGTAACTCTTTCTCTCGGTCTTTGGTTCTCTCGGTATCCCTCTCTCATTCTCCAACTCTAGCTTACACGCACACACACACACACACACACACACACACACATTCATTTTCTTCACCTTCTCTGTCTTCTACTCTGTGTAAACTGTTCACAGTGCTTCCATCCTTCTCATTCCTCTCCTTTCTCTCTCTCTTTCTCTCTCACTATTATTCTCTCTCATTCTGCAGCAAAGCGACAACAACTAATTAACAAACAGCTAATGTGTCCATCCCTGTTGTTGTGAATCTATTCCTGTACTATATTCAATATGAGTGAGGAAAAGAGATGGGGATCAAAATTCTCTAAACAGATTCTCTGGCCCTTTTCCCTCTCTAATTGAATAGATTTTTAAAGGAATAATTCAACTGGATTAAAATTCCATCCAGCTGATGCTGACCAGGTTAGTCTAGTGTGACTGCAGTGTTTATATGAGGTGATTTCATTGGAAGTGGGGTTACCAGGCTGCATGTAAACATTGACAGTAAAGTAAGATGTCGTAAGGGCTAGACTGACAATGGCAAATCCTAATGAATGGGTCAGGCTGACCGGCCACAAAGGTTCCTGAGACAAAATTTAAAAAATGACTTGATTTATCCAAACCTACTAGATAGAGCTGCTGTTTTGTTCATGGAAATCACAGGCCGTAATAATACTGTTTGTTTGCTCTTGAAGAGTTGAGGAGATTTGTGAGATGCGAAATTGTTGTCAAGAAGACTTGGATATACAGTATCTCAGCTGTAAAAAAATCCCTCCAATTCTGACCCAATTTCTGTACAAACCAGTGTTGTAAGCTTTTAAAAAAAACATGCAAAGAAGTAGCAGTTATAATCATATTCACCACTTTCCAATTAAGGGTTTGTTGGCCTTTTCTTTATGCCCACAACATCCATTAATACAAAAAACCCACCCAAACTTTTTACGTCTTTCTTCTCCCTCCCTGCCTTCTCTGTCTTCTCATCTAGTGGTAACTTCTTCTTCTTCTTCTTCTTCTTCTTCTTCTTCTTCTTCTTCTTCTTCTTCTTCGTCTGGGTCTGTGGCCCCAGTCAGCCTCCATGACCAGAGTCCAGAGCAGTGAACCCAGAGAAATGTGGGTGAGGAACCTCAGAACCAGTGAGGAGGAACCTCTGCCTTCCAACACACACACACACACACACACACACACACACACGAAAAAAAACAGAAACACAAACATATGCACACATACCATCACCATATATGTGTGCACACGCAAACACATTCACACCACCACCCACCAGCACATGCCTGCACACACACACACACACACACACACACATACACAGACTCACACGAAAAACACCAGACACATAAACATACGCACACATACCATCACTGCACACGTGCACACACACACACACACACACACACACACACAACCAACCCTGCACCACTACCTCTACCACACACACACCCCCCCCTCCAAGTGAGAGTAGAGCTGTCAGGAATGATGCTCACTCCCACTCTCACAGCCCCTTCCCAAACCCCCACCCCCGAAACACACACACACACACACACATACATACACACACCCCATCCTCACCCCCCCCCACCCCCCTGCTTTGCCATGGAGGCTGATTCCGCCCTCTGGATGAACCTGTCCCCGGGACCCTGAGCTCAGAAAGGGCTGGATTAGAGAGAGCAGGCTGGGTGGGTGCAGGGGGGGTTAGTTTAATACAGATAGATAGATAGATAGATAGATAGATAGATAGATAGATAGATAGGGAGCGTGTCCATCATGATGCAAGAAAGACACAAAAAAGAAGACTGCTTGTGCCCAACAAACAAAATGTATGAAACATGAGATGAAACATATTCAGTGATTACTGTACATTCTCTGTTTTGCATTGACTTTACTGTGAAGCACTCCAGACACCAAACTGTTGACATATTTTGGTTATTATACTGAAGTTTTCTGTAATTAGATGAACCAATACAATAATGTAACACACAAAATTTGCACATACAAATAATGTACAGTATACAGTGACCATTTCTAAAGCACTGTACTGTACTGTGTACAGAAACATAATATATTACACTATTTTACAGTAACAGAACTGTAAGATACAGTATATTCACACAGAGATTCACACATTAATTATAACACACAACAACACAAATCAAATTAAACTGCAATCTGGATAATTGCCACTGGATGCTATATTTGTACATTATGGAGCTTCAACAGAAAACACTGCCTATTCAAATCTTATCAATCATTACAAATATATTAATATGATTTATAAGAGTCAAAAGGGAAAAAAGAAAAGTTGAAAGAAGATGCGCATTGTGTTCCTCTAGAAATCACATTTGGGCCAAATACTATTTGCAAATAATTCTTCTAGTTGCTTTATAGTTGCATGTTATCTGATGGTGGGATTCACCACATCAAGTTCTCAGTCACCTAAAAGCATGCTAAATTAACTTTTGAATGCTTCCCTGTAATTAACTTTACTTTCTGGTACGTTCTACATTCACCCATCTGGCACCTACTGTAAGTGGGCTGAAGCAGCAGTGACAAGCACTTGCAGATATGAGGTGTTTAAATTAAGCCATCTGCTGCAGTGTATGTACGAATATATATACAAATTAGATTAGTTGAAAGGAAACAGTGAAAGTGAAAGTTTTTTCAATAAAGAAATCATGTGATAAATAGTGATGGAAACGCATTTGTTGAATAAATACTGGCAGGTTTTGCATGATCAGGTTCAGTTCAAATGATTGATGATGATGATGATGTTGTTTAGTTCAGATCAGACTTGCTAAGCTGATGCCCCCCCTGCCCCCCCCACTTCAATCTCTCATCCTGAACCACAGTGCCCCCCCCCCCCCCCCCCCCCCCCCCAACCATGCACCTGTTCACCAGCTCTGTCCCAGCCTGCCCTCCTGCTCCCCTCCAGCATTCCTGTCACAATGAAGCTCGCAAACACACACAGACAGACACACACACATTCACACACGGAAACACACACACACAGATGCACGTCGACACACACACACACACACATCAGGAAAAAAAACAAAAACGTTGAAATCTGACAATACAAAATCTTGGAAATAACTTCATTATTTGGGTTTCCAGGAAGGTAATTAGGCGCTGTCGCTATCAGCAGCAACTTCCTCACACCTGATTTACTGCAGCGTGTGTGTAAATCAGAATCTGCTCTCCCACTGAGAGATTGACATACAGCGATGGGGCGTGACGTCTGTACATCCCCAACGTGAAATACGGCGCTGTCTCCCTCCCCTTGCCAAGGCTGCGAGCGAGTCTTAGCGCCTCAGACAGACTGCAGCGGCGAGGCCTCAGCTAACCCCCTGATTTACTGCCGGAGGTGTCGGGACTTGCTCGGGAGATGTAAGGTGGTTTAGGAAGGTTCCCTCCTCAGTCCCAGCATGCAGCGCGCTGGCTGTGTGCTCTCATCGTCCAACATCTGCAGGAGAAATAATCACCGCCTGTTGTTTTAAAAGCACCGATATGTGATTACAGCATGGTGCGCTCTGTTGAAATGCTGTCGCTCCCACTTCTGGCTTTGTTTACCTAGTGAGCTGTAGAAATGAACAGAGTTTTTCATCCACACATTGACAGAATGACAATTAAATATGAGTTTCACATGAATATCACAGGTGTGATATATTCCGATTTGTAATCTTCTGATACATTACAGCTGTACCAAGCAACTTTGCATGTTGTCAGTCCCAAATGGCAGCAAGAGGTAACCGTTTGAAAACTTCAATACCCAGAAATCCTGTAACGATGAGGTCAGTGAATGTCACACAGCTCGCTCATGTTTACCAACCGGCCGGTCTGGTCTGTGATGCTTTATTTATACCAAAGGAAGCCAAAGAGACGAGAGAGGAAAAGATCTAATGTTGGTGAGTCCAGCTTTCTCTGCTGCTGTTTAGGAGACAGTTTTGATTCATCACTCCCTGCGTGTGGAGAATAGTCCATACCTTCATTTGGGCAAAGAGGGTGAATCTCAATCAGTGGGGATGGGACACTCTTCTCTACTTTGTGATTTATGCTGATAAATTTTGCCTAGTGCAGCGAGTCAAACTCTTCAGGAACATACATATATGAATGTACCCAAAATTTTGCTGTTCAAATATGTAAATCACTGATTGTGTCTTTAATGGCTACTACACAGATGTAGTTGAGGG
The DNA here is from genome assembly GCF_046629955.1 of Centroberyx affinis. Taxonomy (NCBI): domain Eukaryota; kingdom Metazoa; phylum Chordata; class Actinopteri; order Beryciformes; family Berycidae; genus Centroberyx; species Centroberyx affinis. Next base: position 179,239 of record NW_027279833.1, on the reverse strand, counting down.
AGGGACCAATTTCCTAACAGGTGCTCCATTGTTTTGGGAGGAGGCAGAAAGTCATATTTTTGCCAAAGCAAGATGGCTGAACCAAAGGTGTTACAGTTTGTTTTGTTGTTTCCTAGGGGGGCGGTGAGAGCGAGTTCACCTCTCCTTGATCTCCCCCTCCGATTGCCCCCCCACCCCAGCCGGGACGTGGGGGTCCAGGGGTCTGAGGTCCGGGGCGATAACAATAGCCGGACTGTGCTTTCCTGAGTCCCAGTCCCGCACAATGACCATGTCCATGTCGATTAGCGTGGGGTGGCGGCGGACTCTGCTCCGGCCGGGGCTAATAGCTTATTACGCAGTGTAAAGTGACAGTGTGATCTGGAGGAGTGCCAGGAGAGCGGGCCCAATTAAAGGAGAAAAAGAGAGGAGGAGGAGGGAGTGGGAGGTGAGGAGGGTGGGGGTGGTGGTGGTGGTGGTGGTGGGAGTATTGGGGAGGGTGAGGATGAGGGCAGCGATGTGCATTCCACAGAGCTTCGGTCTAATTCGCCCATGACGGTTCCCTCGGCACTGACACCCTCCTTCAGCGGAAATATCTGAGCATCCTCCCGCTCTATTGTTCCAAACACATCCAAAACAAACCCCAAACACACTCATAGGCTACGTTACCACTGAAGAGTTATGGGTAAACAATGATGTTTACTTGTTGGTCCATTTTGACAAACGGGACCGGGAGAATGTTGTGGAATAATTCCCTTATCACCAGCTACACAGTACAGTACAGTACAGTACAGTAATGGCTGTGTGGTTGATGACATTTAAGTTTAGGCCAACACGTTTAGTTGATGCTCTTGGCAGCAGAATAAGCTTAAATTCCCCTAATCGCCAACATTAGAAGCAACCAGTGGTAACGAGAGCAAGTTGTGTCCCTAGAAGGATCATTTATGATGGAGAAAGAAATACAAGCCGGGGAAAAAAGGGAAAATAAAGAAGAGAAGTACAGGAGGTCTGGGTCTACAGTGAGTGAAATCATCTGTAGCAGTACTTCCCTAAAGAGTATTTTGTATTGTGATTATGGTTACGATGGTGATGCAGCAGGTACGGAGTGCAGCCGAGGACCGTCAGCAGCACCAGTGTATCCATAAATAAGTTTTCTGGCTTCAATTAAACAATTTCCAAATGTCTGCAAAGTTCTCTTCAAAGTAGAATCCGTACATAAGAATAACACAGTAGGAAAACAAGAAAGATTGCTAACTACCTTCCTGGCTGCCACAAGAGCTGGCCTAACAGACAATATAGTGCCATGCTTGTCAACATGGTTGGATTCATATTCAACATAAGCAGTCAGGATGACTCAAGACGGTCCTGAAAGAGGTGCAGTCTCATTGTTCTTACAAGGAAGTTTATTTTAGGGATCATCATAATTACTTCGGTTACATTAAGTGAAATTCTCAGTGAAGCTCCTGATGGAAACGCCTCAGTCTGTCTTGGCATCAGTTCAACTTTTATGCCGAGTTTCAGCAGAATTTGGTTCAGAATTTTACAATGGCCTTATTCCATTATATTAAAGTGCATATTGCTCTATGGTTAAGTATTTCACATATAGCGATAAGTACTGTTAGTAAAACCAGCTGCACAGAACTCTATCACTACATTTCATGAAGTAGTCGCATAGTTTTACAGTGCAGCCACAACACTTTCCCATAGGTGAACACTCTGAGGATAAGGCCATTATAAAGTAAAGTGTTACTAGAGTTTTTCTCAATGGGATGTGGAGTCTGTCAGTTCAATGTTTAAGCTGCGGTAGGAAGAACAACAGAAGGGGTTAATGTAATCCATTTCATTGGTGGGGGCCTTTAATAACTGGTCTCTCTCTGCGTCTCCATTGGCCCGCGGAGTTTCCATTGTGCTGGCCGGTGCAGGTGTGGGACATGCTTTGTTGATCATAATCCCCCAGGCAAGGGGAGAGGCTTTGAGTGTGTTTGACGTACCCCACCGGCAGGCCCTTTGCTCCCCGGCCGCCGAGCAGCCACCGTCTCCAGCGGCCGCTCATGGGATCCGACAGGCGGAAAAATAATGAACAACACCTCAACCCGGAGCTGACCTGGCTCCAATTCACCAGCTCCACACGAGGGGTAAACGAACCACTTAATTGAGCCTTCCAGGATCAAATCGTACTCAGGACCCCCCGAACCCCCCCCCCCCCCACAACCCACCACCACCACCACCACCCCCAGCCTCCTTCCCGGACCCAACCCAACCCATCAAGATGTTTTCCTACCCCCCCTTCCCTCCCCCATCCCATCCCCTCTCTCGTTTCTGTCACTCCTTCAACTTTTTTCTTTTGTTTTTTAACATTTTATAGAAAACATGTAACAGTGGCAGATAGACAAAACTGTTTACTGGCAGGTAAACTGAAGGCAACAGATACATAAATCGTTCACAAAACATACGTTCTGAAAATATGTTCTGAACTATGAAATCAAATATTTTGGTTTGATTTGATCAACATACTCCCTCCCACCACACACACACACACACACACACACACACACACACACACACACACACACACACACACACACACACACACACCTCCCAATCAATTTATTCTGTCTGTTTTCAATATATATATAACAGAAAGGTTCATAGTAAAAAAACAAAAAAAAACAAAACATGATTGAACAGGTACATGAACTGTTTATAAAGCATTTGCTACATTTTTTTCTGGAAAAATCATTTACTTTTGATTTGATGTACTATTAACGTGTTTGGACATACTATAATAAAATCTGTGTAAAAATCAATCAGTTAAAACTTTAATGGTGGTTAGAATGTCAGAGTTGCTTTTATGATTTAAAGAAACTTATAGCCCTACTTGAAGAAATACTATGGTACTGTAAGTCTGAACTGAGCTTTTTTCCTCTTGTTTTACTGTTTAAGTTTGAGTTTAGTAGCACAATAATAAAAAAAACAGTGCAAAATATGATGACAAAAATATATGACATGAAAAGAAGAGAGGCGATCAATAATATGTGCAAATGATAAAAGAAACCCCAAAGGTCTTATAAAACCATCCCATTTCAAAACAAACAAAAAAACACCAAAAACTCAAAATGACAAGCTACAACAAGAGAAACAAGTTAAAGCAAAATGTAAGTTATTCAGACAACAGTTGATAACAAAAAAAAGTTGTTTGACTCTGATTTACACCTTTGTTTCTTTGGGGTTTTTCATAAGACCGTGGCTGTGAAATCTCATTTCCTCAGCAAGTGAGGTCTTGTCTGGTGGCAGAATTAAACTCTGAGGACCAGAGAATGAATGAAACACCCAACCCAGCACATCCTGCGCAGTCCAAACCGCCTTCTGGATTTCCCCTCACACAATGAAATCTTTGGATTACTCTGGATTACTCAGTGCGAGGGGTGACAGCTTTGGCCTTGAACTCCTACAAGGCCCGCTAGTAGCCAAAAGGTCGCCGGTTCAATCCCCCGGACCGACGGGAAGGTGGGAGCCGGATGTGAACGGCAACTGGAGCTTAGAAACACTCAGATACACTCAGATGCAGCAATGAGTCCTCTGTCACTGGAGCGCTACAGTGTTTACAAAATGTTTTTCACGTCTAATTTACAGTTCAAACATTAAAAAAAACAACAACAACTTGACACATTTTGTGGGAAACCTCATCTTCCCTGCATTCCTGTCACCAACAATACTCAGTTGTGCATGGGACTCACTTTTTTTTAAGTTGTATGTTTTTGTAAAAATCCAATGACTGATGGTCCAATGTTGTGCCTTTTTTTCTGAGAGTGCTACATTGCTGCCAAATTCTGGTTTCCTACACTAGTCTGAAACCTGATTTTGACAGTATGGAAAACTAAATAGAAGATTTCCAGGTCTTGAAAAGCTTGGAAATCACACAACAAGTTTGAAGGAAAGGAAAAGTTTGAAAAAACATATTGTTGCTCATAATAAACCCACTGCCACACATTGCCACACACTGTGGTATTTGTTGTAAATATTATTTAATTATAGAGTGATATGACCTATCTGACAGTTATATTACTCAACCACTATCAGCACACATCATACTGAACCCCAACCAAAATCTACATATCCAGTCATCAAATTAAACTCTGGAAAAGGTGTTGAATTTTGAAACTGAACCCTGTCGTATTCCCTTGAGCAAGGCACTATAGTCTGTTTCACTTTGGCTGTGCTTCTTATGTTTACACTCAGGCATTTAGCTGATGCTCTCATCCAGAGCGACTGCATTCCAACCTGTATATGTATTATGTGGTTTTGATGAAGTGAAGTGATGAAGTGTTTGTCTGGATGGAGAATAAACACCTCTGTGTCTCATTCTAGATATTTACTGCTGGTGTAGTTGTTTTGCTTCTTCTTCTGCAGCAGCAGGTTTCTGACCCTTCCTCTGATCAAACTACATGACCCACTTCTTTAGTTTTGTGACTGATAGAGCGTCATTCAAATCTTGCATCAACCTATGAGTCAGTTTATCTATCAGCCAGAGAGTGGAGGTCAGAGTCATTTAAAGCTGCACTAGGCACATTTTTATTTTGTCAGGCATTTTATCGGCCTAAATTACAAACTGGGGCTGCAACAGAGAAGAGCGTCCCATCCTCCCTGACTGAGACGCCGTATTTGCCCCAAATGAAATTCTGGTATCGGGTATGGACACTTCTCCACCCACATAAAGTGATGAATCAACGCCTAAGAGTGTCTAGATCTTGTCCTCTCTCGTCTCTTTGGTTTCCTTTGGTATAAAGCATCACAGACCGGCCGAGTTGGTAAACATGAGCGAGCTGTGTGACGTTTACTGACCTCACTTTACTGGATTTCTGGGTATTGAAGTTAAGACACTTTTCAAACTGTTGCCTCTCACTGCCATGTAGGGCTGCCAACGTGTGAAGTTGCCTAATTGACGGCGTCTATCAGGGTTGGTGTTGATTAACTTTCTTTTCAATCAGTTCAAAAAATGTTATAAAGCATTTATTCAGTAAGTTCTATGTAAACTGGCTGTGAGAACCTTTAAACAACGAAACATTCTGAATTTTGAAATTTTGAAGAAAACCATTTCCCGCATTGATAGCATTGGGCCTAAAGCCGATGGCCATGTCCTCAAATGAGCCGGACAGCCTGACAGAACATCACTCATGTCCTCATTTAACACTGTGACAGCACAGGCAGAACTCCTTGATGAAGTTGATCCCCAGCCCTTCACGTGAGATGTGCTGACAAGACCAAACAGTTGCTTTCTGTGCTCTGTACTGTGTAAGATGTTTCTCATTAGCGAGGTGTCGCCTCTTCCCCGTCCGCTATCTGAGGAACAATTTGGGTCGGGGGTCCTGTGGGGTCGTTTTAGGACACGAACCTATACACGCACCCTTCTAAATGGCACCCACGGTCCCGTGTTCAACCTGCTTCCCAGCCGGACCAACAATGGTGCTTTTCAAATGTCATCCCATAGAGCCGTGTGGGTGCCAAATTAGAACGGGGTGCCCAATGTTCCAGGCGCAAACGAAGGTTATCCAACAGAGCCTGGGTCAGCCAGGCAGCCCCGACGCTGCGGATCCCCTCTAATTGAAAAGTTCACACTTGGCAGTGGGCGTCTTTATTCACCGGACAGTGCATGAAACGAACACACTGGTGCAGTCTGCCAGAGTGGAAAAGTTTTGTTTTGATGGTGGCTGCGCAATGCATCCAACCTGTTTTGACATCTCCAGCCAGAATTGGGTCATTTGACGGATGTGTATGAGTTTTACAGTCATCACAAAACAGGCAGTATAACCGAGAACACCTGACAGATGAGGCAATACGCATTTCAGACCAACAGAGTGATAAAAATATGTGTTAACTCTTCCATATTCTGAGCAGTGGATCCTGGTGCTGCTGCAAATCAGACCAGACTGATGTGAGTTTGTGACGATGTTGTGAGTTTACGAAGAGCAAAATTCATAGGCTTTAATTAGTGGGTCAAAGTATGCTTAATTAAGCAAGGGCCATACAAGGTGAAGAGAGACTGAGGTGAAATACTGTCAGCAGTGTTTTATTATATCTATTAAAGTATATTCCAATCTTTTCCTGGATGAAAGTGATACAAGAGAAAAAGAAAAATCAGTGGTGCTTTATGAGGTTTTATCATGTTTTTGAGATTGCCGTCTTTCCCGTAATTGTACTTGTTTTAAATTCCCGGGATCACGAGGGCAGAAACAGACATGAACCGCCTTATCCGTGATGATGGGAACGTACTATAAGATCAATTTCAAGGCATAACGCTAAGTGCCTCGAACACATGAATGGTGTGAATTATAAACAGTGAAATATAAATAAATTCTCAAATCATTGTCCCTAATCCACACCATGGGTGGCAAATATTTGCCGAGGGAATTTCTTGACGCATCGTTTCTTACCGGGAACAATGCAACATGGCCTCCTCGCGATTTGGGGCAAACACTGCTGAAGAATGGAGACAAAGGAGATGCTTAAACCCCGTCAGTCTAGGGGGGATATCTTCACCTCTCTTCAGATCGGCCCTAATTGATACATGGGGATTGGCTTGAAGGACTGAATACAATAGAGCTATTGTTTCACTGTTTTCTGAATCAAGACGTCTATCAACTGCGGTGTCTTTGCAGGGAACTTGGCTCTCCTCCAAACTTGAACTCTCTCTCTCTCTCTCTCTTGATTTTTTACGAAAGCTTTTCCTGACAGTGTTTCTGGCGCTGGAAGAAATGTTGGAGAACATCAGGTGTGACACAAGAGAACGTATTCAGAATTGAGAGATCCGCCGTTTGGAAATGCGACGCTTACTCTGATACTGAACTATTCCCGTGCTTGAAAGTAAAACTCACTACTGAGTATGACTGAAGTCTTAGCTATTTTGAACCCTTCACTTACAAAATTGTAAATTTTTGACATTGTAATTAGAGGATGCAATTTGAGTTTGAAAATCAGGTGACACCTTTTTTTTCCAAAATAGAAAGAAAACCTTTTGGAAACTGGAAATCCTTCTAATGCTGCACAGAACATCCTTATCAATATCGAGCATCAATAAAGAGAATATGAAGAAAAGATAAGGCAACCTTGATATCACCTCAGAGTATAAGACGCAAAAACATATATGAAAATATTTAAATAACTTTAAGATAAGGTATAGCAAACACTTACTTGCTTTTTCAACAATTTTTCCAGCTTCTATTTTGCCCTTCTCTGATTCTTAGTAGAATAAGGATACACAGAGCAATTACTGACGTTGGGCAATGTAGATGGGCAACGTTCCCAGCAACAGAGAACAAAGCGAGACACAATGTAAAACTACTTCAGATGTCTATTCAGATGTTTCTCAGTAGCAAGATGCTCGTCTGTGAATAAAGCAACAGTACTAAGGCAAAACTGATCCTGACGACAACAAGTCGATTTAACAGAAAAAATAGACCGGATGAGTAACGTTGCTTTAGTTGGATGTGAACTTGCTCTTGAATCTCTCAAGCGAAAAGTACAGAATGTATTGAGCAGCATTAGACAAGTAGCTGAAGTAACCTTATAACCTTATAAAAAGGTTTGAGTTTGAGGAATTACGTACACTATGTATACATTTAATTTGAATCTGTTCTGTGAAATGCAACTAAGCTGTCAACAATTTTGTAAATTAAAACAAAATCTGAAAAAGCAGAAACATATTTAGTTTCTATATTATTACTGAGATATAATGCAATAAAAAAATTAATAATAATTTTGTGAAATAACTGTCTCAGGGCATCTCTAGGGTTTATTGTGTAAAGTTTACAAAAAACAAAGTTTCACAGTAAAGAAAGTCTGCAGAAATAAAGTGGAATTTTCCATTTGGATGGAATTTTGTCCCGTTTTTTATAGCAAATTAGAAAGAGACAACATTGACTTGAATTGGACTAGATAAATTGTAATAAATATGAGATTAAAGTAAATTTATGGGTACACATTCAAATGACAGTGAGGCAATGAATACAGAGAAGTCCTAATTGAAAATGAGGCATGACAATACAATAGGGTCCACATGGTATTTATTAATATCACAGTTGAAACTGGCTGTATGCTGTATGTATAAAGATAAAAAAAAAAGACAGTAGAAGATACAAAAGCCATTCAATGATTGTCACATTGAATCCTGAGAGAATCCATGATATATGATTTTTATATATATATATATATATTTATGACATCTGCTTTTAGTGATACTGTTTTCGGTGCGTTTTGTAATCTAATATCATTCACTTCTGCTTCAATCAAACTATGTTCAGACACCGGTAGAAAAAAATGCCTATCAGCATAAATAGCATAAATAGTCACAAACTATCTTTATAATTTACAAAAATACACATTTCGACTGTCCAAATGTATTTACACGCACATGCGCCTTAGTGCCGTGGTTTCAGTCAACATGTTCCAATAGAGAATATAAAAATAAGGCAAGCCCCGTCAGGTGTCATACTTGTATTATATCAATTGTAAATATTTACTGCATTTGGAAACTGTTTAAAAGATATAGGCTGCCCTTGATAATAGGGCACTTTCATCTTATGATTGTTGTTTGAGGTAATGGTGGTCTTACGAAGGCAACTTTGGCAGATTTGTGTTGATAATGAATAATCAGTTTCAACATGGTTGATATGTAATCAACTGTAATAATTTGGCCGCTCAAAAGAAATATGTATTTGGGCAAAATAACAAAGTTACAATAACATCCTCAATAGGATAGAGTTGTAGTTTTTTGACTGCAAATACTGGGAAAGTATCTGTTGAAACTGCCAAAAAAAGTAAAATAGTTTGATATATTAAAAAAGACATTAGTGTTCAATGCTTGTCTTACTTTGCAAGAGTAGTTTTTTTTTTACCATTGGGAGCAAAGTAGGAGTTTTGACACATTTATGAAAAAAACAAAACAAAAAGATAAGTGCTCAATATTTGTTTGATTTTGCAGGTGACGTTTCCACTATTGACACTGTTAAGTTAAATCTGTCAAGTTAAATCAAGCGCACCTCAGATAATTTAACAAAATGTTCTCTAATCTGCTTTTGCCCCGGTGTGAGTGCAGAGTGTTACAGCAGCCAGTGAGGAGCTGTGTGAGGCCGCTATCCTCCTGCCCTCTGACCCTCTGGTGAAATGCAAACTGTACATGTACGTGTGTTTCAGAGGGATTTACAAAGAGACAAACTCCCAGCTGTGTGTGACATGAGGCTCCTATAGGTCTGAGCCCTCCCTGGGATATATCAAACTGTTGACACTGAAGCTGTTATAAAAATGACTGTTGAACTGTCCGCTCTGTCCGCTGCCAAACGTGTTGTAGTACACTCCACGGTTGAAATGCAGGCCGTCGCCGTGCTCCGACGCCCCGGGGTCCTGCCCGCCGTGGTTGGGGTGGTAGGGGCTCAGGGCCGTAATGTTCCTATTGGACAGCTCGTTCACCAGCCCCAGGGACCCCTGCCTGCCGGGGGGCCCCGAGCCCAGCGTCGACATGCTGCTGTAAAAGTTATTGAAGCACGGCGTCGCCGAGGCCAGGCCGGCCGGCGACGACGACGTCGAGCTCTTGTGGTTCTCGTTCATGGCCTCCATCTCCGGGGAGGAGGGTCCGAGCAGCTGGGGGCTGTCTGAGGACCTGAGTGAGGCCGCCGCCGCCGGTCGGCCGTCTTCGACCTTTGTGGCCCCTGCCGCCGCCGCCGCCGCCGCCGCTCCTCCTCCGCTGCTCGGGTCTGACCGCCGCTTCCTTTTCCTGCGGAAGTTTCCGTTGTCAAACATCTTTTCGCAGTTGGGGTCCAGCGTCCAGTAGTTTCCCTTTCCTGTGATTGAAGATGAGAGGTGATATTATTGGAAACATATTACAATTTGATTATTCAGTGGTTTTGGTTAAATGAAACTTTACCTGATGAAAGGTATAAAGTTATATTGGCCTCCAACTATCCAAATATCATTTTTAACTTACTAAATTCCTCCAAGTAAAATGTATAGCCTACTCCTGGTGTAATTTCACCCACTTTAGTAACTTTTATGAAGCACAAAGCAAAGTGTTAGGAAGACAACCTCAGCAGTCTGTGATTGCGAACTTCTATCCCACTTTATCAACATGGGAAACTCCAAAAACACCAACCATTCAGCTCATATTTGTGTCCATCTACCCTCTTATAGGTAAAACTGCATCACTAGAGTCTTTCTAGTTTGAGAGAATGCAGTTTTGTCTAGTCAATAACAGCTTTCCTGAGCTGACTGGCATTCTAGCTTTGACTGAAGTACAGGTTACAAGTATTAACAACATTCCTGTCATGTTCCAGTACAATGCATTCTGTTTTACTCATTATTTTGTACATTATCCAACAAAAACCCATCATAATATTCCAATAATATTCCTATAGCAACATATAGTGCAACTGGTGCTCAATAGTGAACTTGCAGTGACCTTATGGTACTTTACTGTATTTCTTTTTATTTGATCTCCTTTGGTATTACTATAGACATGTCTATGTATTACTATAGGAGAATTTTCTGCATGAGATTTTAATTAATTATCCTTCTAAAATGTATATAGGATGACACAGCACATTTCCAGTATTAATAGAGGTGAAAAGTTTTGACTGAAGAGTTTGTTCATTAATATATGTGGTTCTGGGGCGGTTGTGCAAAAGTATCAGAAAGTGTAAATATTAACTCTGACTTGTAGAAACACTGGCATAATGTTTTAAAATATATTTTTTACACTCTCAAAGTTACTTTCACACTGTTTGTTGCCGTGTATAACTCTTTATCGTAAGAGTTCGGTCTAATTATAACTGATTAACACTTTATCTAAATACCCAAAATTCAGAGACTGCCAAGTGAGTAGTCTAGTGAGTAAACTAAATGTCGTTCATTTATTATGATAATAATTATGACATTTCTCCCGGCGCGTTCACGTTACCTGGATCGTCCTCGTCCCTCGGGACTTTCTTGAAGCAGTCGTTCAGAGACAAGTTGTGCCGGATCGAGTTCTGCCAGCCGGCCTTGCTCTTCTTATAAAACGGGAAATTATCGGCGACATACTGGTAAATTTGGCTCAACGTCAGCTTCTTCTCGTGCGCGTTCTGGATGGCCATGGCTATGAGAGCAGAGTAGGAGTAGGGCGGCCGGACCAGCTTCAGCAGCTCCTCCTGGCTGGCGATGGACAGCCAGCCCAGATCCGGCCCGCCGAACCCAGGTGAGTTCGTTATGAACTGCCGCTGGGAGCCGTAGGAGGGCGGGATGAAGGACGCCGGGTTGTTTCCGTGCAGGTAGGACGCGGAGGAGTTGACGCCCGGCCCGTTGAGCCACAGGTAAGGGTTTGGAGACGATGCGTAATCCCCGAGGCCGTAGCCGGCGGGTCTCTGTGCGCCCTGGAGGCTCTGCTGGTGGTACATGCTGCTGAAGTTGTCGCAGTACACAGCGGCCATGTCCGGGGCCTCCTGGGCGCCTTTGGGTGGGAGAGAGCCGACGGTAGGGGAGGTGTGGTGGTGGTGGTGGTGGGACTGAGGATCGATGGAGTTCATCACTCCCCGCGGGAAATCCCAAAGGAAATGCTGAGCGGTTCAGGTGGGACACAGGCAGCAGCAACAAGTGTCAGGGAGGATGGAGGAGTTTCAGGAGTTTTAATAATATAAACCCTTGACAGCAGCCACATCCAGGCACCAGATCATTTCCAGCAGCCAATAGACACACACTGAGTAACAGGGGGTGTGGTCATATTATACCTCATTCAGCAGTGGAGTCTTGGAGAGTAGGTCAGTGGTTTTCCTGTCAAAACCTTCTGCACAGACACACATTAAACCAAGGACCCCCATTTGGTGAGGCTTTGTCTGAGGGACAAGGGGCGCGGCAACTTAACCTTAAAGCCAACAAACAATACTCTTTCAAAAGTGACAATACCAGCAACAGGCTATAACTTTCATAGTCTTTTCTTGGTGTCCTAAAACACTTGAAACATCTGGAAAAAGACATTTAGATTGCATTTGTATGATGCAAATCTGCATCAATCTTTATTTTGAGGGATACTATAAGCACTATTTGAATACATATATTTAACCCTCCAGAACTATCCAAGGTAAAGATGGCACAGGCTACAAAGGCTGTCTGAAGACAAGTGCTCTTACATGCAGAATAGTTTCCCTTTTCCACCTCTTTTTGGACCTGTCCCAAGCTATGTTTCAGTGCTTTCCTGAGGTCTATTGTGGAAACAGGGGTGTAGCTAGGAATTATGGGACCTGTGCGCATGAGGGGACTCTGGGCCCCCCTCCACTTTCCTCTCCTCCCCACACCACCGTTATTCCAAACATCTCTGTCTACCCGTTGACAACTCAAACACACCTCCACTCATTTATTTACTGATCAATTATTGGACCCCAAGTGAAATTATGGGCTAATACTTGGCTGTCAGAACCAACTTTCACCAGTCGCCCCCCTTTCAAAGTCTGTATAAGGAGGACAAATTTTTGTTTTAATCTGCACAGGAGAAACCTCAGCAAATTATATTCCTGCTTGTTCCAGTTTGTTTCAGACAACACAACTGTTGCTGTGTCAAATTTTTCAAAAAGTTTTATTTGTACTACTGAATGAAAATCTTGGAAAAAGAAAAGCTTTGCACACTGAAACATGGCTTGCTATTGCGACTGATGGATATTTAATTGATCAGCATGAGGATACAGACGTTTCAGTGTAAAGCTTTCATCAGTGCACCACTGGAACACCCTACAGGACCCCTGGGGGTCCCCGAGCCTCACTTTGGTCTTAGTATCTAGTCTTCTCTTCAACACTGTGTCCAGTATAATGATTAAAACCATAAATGGAAGTTCAGCTCTATGAGGCATGTAGGCTGCAATAACTTGCAAATCCTAATAGACCAATAAAACACAATTAACGTTAATGGTTTTGCTGTAATGAGATAACACATAATGCTAACATGTAGGCTATGATAAACAACATAAAGCCTAATGATTATAAAAGAACTATAATGAATTACTTGGTCAATCATTTTAGCTAATTTCTCCTGTCAGTATTCATTTGAATTTGAGTGATAGTGCATGGCAGGCCTGTAGCATTACTGCTGTAGCTTATATTGTTTAATTAATATTACTTGTTTGATAATGTCCAGTTTTGGAAGGTCTTAAGTTGTATGGTGCATTTTAACTGCTGAGAAAAGGCCTGATCATTTGAACAAGAATGCACTGCATTCAACTTGTTTTTAAGTCTGTAGTACTGTTAGCATTCATCTAAACAATAGTCATCTTGTTTTTTCTTTTATACAAGTCTTTACCTGCAGGTAAGTGACAGGGTCCAACAACACGAGAACTTAAACAAACAAACACACACACACACACACACACACACACACACACACACAGACAAACACACACCACAGGGTCTGAACGTTGTGAAGATGCGAGAGGAGGCAGTCTGAGGATCCAAGGCCTTTTCATATGTAATCCCAGTGAGCAGCAGCCTGTATGGATCCTCTGTTACACACTTGGTTTACAAAGCCTGGGAAAATCATCACAGTGTTCTGGGTACCGAGTGTGCTTAAGATTTATATATAAAAAAATCAATAAATCAATCTGTCTTTCAGTAGCTCACAATTCACATTAATTGGTTGTTTTGGGTGTTAAGTTAGGATAAGTCATATGACGTCTCGGCTCAGCTGTTGACAGGTACACACCTTCAGCCTCAGCTCCTGTTGCTGCTCTGTGTAATAATGAGATTATAAATCGGTGAGATTTTGTTGTGGGTTTTGATTATTTGGCTTTCTATTGTGCAGTGTCTGTATCTGGTGTTTGTAAACTGTTATATAGTTTAACATTTTCTGCCCGACTCTTGGCCTAGAGTTTTCCATCAATTTATTTAGCATGGATAAACTTTGCTCATATTAGTCCAGCAGGCTACTCTGCTCAGGTTCTGCTTATTTTACAGGTAGAGATGTAGAGGAGGGTAAACTCAGCTGCACTCTGTTCACCACCTTTTTATTTGGTGAAGGGTTTACCCATCTTTTTAGGCTGACATGATCTTTATGATTGTGTAATCATAGTATACATCAAAGTAATAGTATGAAAATTATGTAAGTTATATGAATGTGGGTCCTTTATGGAAAAAAGTATAAATTACTACTTTGCTGAAAGTGGTTGGTGACTTGCCTTATGATGATGACCAAACCATATCTAACCTACTTTTTGATTTACCACTACATCACAGTCTGTTTGGGTATTATACCAAAGTATATTTTGTTAAGAGTTGTAAAATGTCAATAATATGCAAATTACAGTCAAATTTTCACCAGTTCTGACACCAATTCCACCAGCCTGGCTGTGTGGCATTAAATTAATTTATTAATAAGTTGCCCATGATTTCAATATAAATAATTCGATTGTAAATTCATAGTCTAGCAGGATGCAGCATGAAACAGGATGTTACATGAAAATGAAAATGTTTTTTTGTTTTTTTTTTGCTTATATTATGGCTGTTAGCCTTGTGTGATCACCAGCTGGAGTTCATAGTTGTTGTTCCGTTTTATTCACCTCTACATCAATAGTTATCGGCCTGCTGAGAGAGATGCCAACAGGTTGTGAATAAAACATATTCTTACTTCAAAGGGAGCGACATGTAAAGTGAAACTACTGTTCATATGTTAATGACAAAGCATTCATTCTCAATATGTTCATTCAAGAGAGGATGTATGAACTGTCTTGTCTGATCTGTTTGCCTCCTGTCTTTCCAGGACACTGATTTACATACAGTATAGTTGGCATACCTTCCTTCTATTTGGCTGTTTTGTGATTGCAGTACTATTTATGTAGCTGTATATTTCACAGTACATGCACTCTCTCAAAATGAATTTCCCACCGGTCACTGTGTCTAATATGAGATGACACACATTTCTGTTATTTTTCAACATAACACACAACACAACTTTATGGAATACGACACTTTCCACACAAACCTAAAATGTAATCAATTATTATTTCTCTCAAGACACAGCACTATATTTATCTACCTGTCTGCCTAATAACCTTAACCCCAACTCTGTATACAGTACATGACAGTACAGAGTCAAGGTATTCCCACCTCCTCAATAATAATAATATAGTAAAACCACCTCATGAACTGCCACTACACAACTGCACCATCTGTATTGGAGAACCAGTTTCAAACCTATAGTGAATATACTAAATTAGACTTAATTGTCACCTGCTGGTCTAGTGCATCACCTAATTATTGGCTGCTATATGCAAACACAGCCGTTAAAGATCAAATCCGTCGTTCCTTTATGGCGCCCCCTGTTGGCACACTGTTACCCCACTTCTGGCTTTGTTTACATGGTGATTTGCTGGGTTGAGATCATTATTTTCCTCTCTGAAAGCTCTGATAGTATGCGACAGATAAACATAAATTGTACATGCATTTTAAGGCTGTAAATTTGTAATCTTTGTAAACATTGGAGTGAAACAGACCTTCGTTTTCCAGTTATCATGAGTTAAGAAAGTTCTAAAAAGCAGATTTTTCATCTACAAATCAAACTATTGAGGGACCTATGTGAATTTACCCCAAATTTAGACGGTCAAACAAATTCTGGATTGTAGTTTTAAGATTATGATCATGATGGCCACACTTTGTGTCAGTGTAAATATATAATATTGTCTTCAGCTGGGATAGGGATTTGCAGCCCAAAACCTTAAAAAAGCGAACTATAAAGAACTAAAATGTGAAGTACTGTTACTTAATGCTGCTTTGTTCTGCAGTGTAGATGCTCTGTGTGTATCTCTAGGTCAGAGAGTTTATGCCAAAATCACTTGTGGAGCCACACTGCCACCTTGAGTTGCCCTATTGTCTGTGGAAAATCCCAGTGTGAAAGATTCATCAGCATTTTGAGGATATTATGCAGGATATAATATTGACCACAAGATGGAGGCAGCTCACTGCTCAATCTGCAGTTCCTCCTGACACCACCGTGCATTTAACATCCACAGGACAGAGCTAAACGCCGCTCTGAAAGCCACTGGGCACAAAATCCAATCCAGCTTTCATCAAACCCCTGGATGTTTTGTCCATCAACAGATATTTAATTAGAAAAGCAGCTGTGTAAGTGGTTTTATAAAGGGAACTACTGCAGAGTGAGAACGTCTTAGAAATGGTCTAAAATGATGAGGATTGCTTTCTGATAACATCCAGGTTCATTCCAACCTAAAGAGCCCACAGTAAAGTCTAGTAAAAGTCGATATAAGTTCTTAAAGTGCTCGTAAAACAAAGAGCAAGAGTTAACACAAACCTCCAGACCGCCAGCTTTCCTCTGGCCTCGGCCTGCCTGTGTTTTTGCAAGCGGTCCTTCGGTGTAACATTTCTTCTTGGAGAGGAACTTTCTAATAAGTCAGAGTCAGACCCCCTCTGAGACCCGCTGCGATTATTTTGGTTGGTATTGACACATTATCTGCCAACACTTCCCCCTTTTTTTCAGAATCTGATAGACTGAGGTTTCTCTCTAATGCAGCTTTTCCACTGAGATCCAGGCCGCAGAGTAATTGTCCGCGCAGCCCCAGGAGTCGCTCTGTCTGACTGTAATTCTATAATATCGGGGTTGGCTATGACAATAATCCTCGGGCTCATCATGCGTCGCCAAAAGTGTTTCACAAACTGAAATGTATGTATGTGAATCTGAGATTGCGGAAAAGGGATGGCTTTCTGACTTTTGAAGCCCGTATCGGCAGACCACTTTTAAAGAGAATATATTTTTTTGAGGAGATAGTTTGAGTTTATGAATTATGATTCTTGCCTTTGCTCGTTAAATCAAGGATAAAACAGAAAAGATCAAAAAGCAGGGTGGGCAGGGTTTGTATGAACGCCTTTTGGAACATTTGATCAACAGTTGATCGTCGTTTGATGGCAATTTATGTGGCTGAGGCTGTCATTCCTGAAAACGCAGTAGATTTTCAACTCCTATCTAGCACGAAATACAAAGGAAATGAACAAGAAAGGTATCAATTATTTATCTCCCAACAACAGAGGGCGGATCATTAGTTGGCCTCGCCTGTGCCCAGCATGACTCGCATCCCGGCATCCCGTCTCACACCGGCTGTCAGACACATCGCTCTTCATTACCTTGACTCAGAGATCTAGGGCGTTCAAGGTGTGTGTGTGTGCGTGTTTGCGTGTGTGTGTGTGTGTCTGGGTGTGTATGTGACATGAGACTGGAAGGAAAGAGAGCCCAAGGATATCTTAAAACCTTAATGGGACGACGTTGCCTTGGGAGTATTTATAAGAGCGTTAGCGGGAGGCGGGATGCGATGGAGAAAAGAGAAGCAGAGACTGTGAACTCTGCTTCAGCTTCACACGGCTCTGCTCTGCCTTTACTGTTGCATCTGCACAACAAAAGCACGACTGCTCAAAGCATTTTTAGAGCTAAAACCTTTAAAAGAACATGCAAGAAGTAAAACACATGATAAATAGTTGAGGGCTGGTATCTTGACACTATTTGGACATAAATTGAGGGCATATGATTATATACAGAGAGGCCAAAACAGGAGAAAAACATGCTAGCAGTTCACCATGTCCCCGACTCCAACAACATAATTTTAGATCGCTTTGTTGTGTATTTTGTTAGCTTCTCACGAGGCCATGTCTACTTTTACATATTCCACTGTCTCTCCTGTCAACACAATGTAAAATGGTACGATAAGTAACTGTGTATTGCCAACACGCATAAAGAGTGACTGGTATCGTTTCCAGACTGACGTAGGAAGAGCACGATTTAGCCGGTACCTGGAAAATGTTCACAACAGACAAAAACAAGCCTGTTCAAACCACAAAGAACACATTATAAATAGTTGATGGATAGTATGTTGGGACTATGTGGATATAAATTGAGAACATATGATTATACACAGGGAGGCAAAGACAGGAAAACAACATGCTAGCATGGTAGGACACCATGTCCCCGACTCAAAGATCCCACCCAAACAACATAATTTTAGATCGCTTTGTTGTGTATTTTTGTTAGCCTGTCAAGATGTTAGTCATGTGTTCGGCTGTTTCCGCTGTCAACAGAATGTAAAACGGTAAGATAAGTACTTTCATACAATGCCAACATTCATAAAGAGAGACTAGCGAGGATCATTTCCAGGAAGAGTGTGATGCAGCTGGCCAGTGTGTTACCTGGAAAATGCCTTACTGTTCAAAGTAAGCGCTAAAACCTTTAAAAAGATGCACAATGAGGGCAAGAACACATGAGGGATGGTCCAGTATGGTGAGATTATTCAGAACATATCATTATACACAGGCACAGGCCTAAAAATGCCAAAACAGGAAAAAAACATGCTAGCACACACTTGCCTGACTCAAAGATCTCATCCAAACAACTCATTTTAGCTTGCTTTGTTTTTGTATTTTTGTGAGCCTGTCATGATGTTTGCCATGTCAACTTTTACATAAGAGGATATTATAAGTCACTTTGTCAGACCAAAACATATAAAGAAAGACTGGTAGCGAGTTTCCAGACTGAAGCAGGAGCAGACCGACTGAGCTGGTCTGTGTGTTACCTGGAAAACCTTTTCATCATATGAGGAGTAAAGTCCCAAAATGAAAAGTCCGCCATGTGAAAAAGTGACAGCTGCTGTTACAACATGATTGAAAGCTCAGAATTAAATCAAATCATGGTATTTTTCAAAAGATTATAGATAACCTCAGGACTTTAATTGACAAAACACCCACACTCTTAGGAACTAGATGCGCTAAATTATACAAATATTGAATGATGAAATTGAGGGAATGATTTTTTCCCCCCCACAAAATGGATATAGAGCATTTTGTCAATAAACTCCATACACAAACAGGTATATAAGCTTGTCACATCTCATTGCATTAACAGTATCGGTTTGGGGGCGGTCGAGCTGCAAATTTGTGGATGCAAAGACCTATTTATTCTTGTTCCAGAGACAGTCGGGCCCATTCAGCAGACGCACAATCTACGCCATTTACCTTCAGTCTATTTCTGTGACATATTTACGCCCACGCATCAGGCTCAGTGAATTTACTTGTGTTTGGCTAACCTGGATAATTTACACAGGAAGCCTTTGGAAATAAACATTTGCACTTATTATATGTTGCATGCTTGTGTGCGCATACACTTAAAGAGCGAACACACACACACACACACACACTCATGCACGCACACACGCCACACACACACACACACAACCACATGACAGATAAGCACACACACCTCACATACATGCACGCCATCCCGCTCACACACATAAGCATATACACACACACACACAGAGAGCATTCATAGCAGGCGCTACTGAGTCGGTAATAATATAGTGCTGCTTTTGAGAGGCCAGCCACAGTTCTGTGGGCAGAGAGGGTACAGGAGATGTTATTGCTCTATATGTTTATAACGCTGCCATGGAAAAATAAGAGGCTCGGCCACAGGCATTTCCTCAGTTCCTCTATCCCCAGTCACCTCTCCAGGCCTGTGTGGGAGGGAGACTGTGTGCATTTAGATGAGGGCTGAGCACATGTCACACTTCATCATTTTCAGAAATAGGCATCCTAATTTTGCTTTCTCTGTATATATTCTGTAACAAAACCCCTTTTTTCTGCCCGGCTCACATTTCTTCACCCCGGCAATTTGAACTCTGGAATATTTGTTGCATCTATTGTCTGGATGCTGCGGCGCTGACTCCGGCACTCCTCGCTATTATTTGCTTGAAATGTTGATTTAGTGTAATGGTGGAGATCTAGGAATTTAAACATAAATATTTGAAGGAGACGGGAGTATTTGTTGCATCTATTGTCTGGTTTGACCCTTGCGCTGCTTAGTATTGGTTGCTTGTATCGTTGGCAGCCTAGAAATTGAAGCTTATTCCACTGGATACGAGTGCCAGCTAAATATCTAAAATGTAAATGTAATGACTGATGATGCCACATTCCACCATTTTCAGAGACGTGAATAATTTTATTTACTCCTCGAACGAGCCGTCAAAATGTGTCAGGCAGTTGTTATCCTAAGGCCAACAATGTCGGATGATTAGGCCTTGGGGCACGTTGCCTTTTCAGCCTGGCTCTTATTTCTCCACCTAGCACTTCTCTGTTATAAATGGATATTTGAAGGATACAGAAATATGTATTGCTTCTGTTGTCTGGGTGATGCGGCTTTGACCCTTGCAGTCGTTGCTGTTGACTACCTGTAATGTTGGTGATCACGGAAATGAAGCTTATTCTACTGTTGCACACGTTGTAGATTAAAGCTTTAGATACGAGTGTGAAACCAGAACTATAAATGCGGTATGTATTTATGACTCAAAGGATAAATGCATTGGTTTCGACCTTGTTTTTAATTATTTTCCTAGCACTTATGTAATATATACGTACACTCTAAGGACTTATTGTACTGTTGCACTCACTGTAAGTTGCTCTAAGTGATATTGTCAGCCTATAATGTAAATGTAAATGTAATGGCTGAAGACATGTCACATTCCATCATTTTCAGATATATGCATCCTAGCTTGTCTCTGCTCCTCTGAAGCAGCCCTCTGTTTGTGATCCAGAGGATAATTAGGCCTCGGAGCATTGTGGTGAATGTTTGGTCTCACTCTGGTGGGGTTAAAAGAGAATGCGCTTTTTGGTTGCCCGAATATGAGCATATATCCCTTAAAGAGGCAGAACTGTAGCTACTCATGTCTCTGATGTGCCATCCAACTTTAAAATACAGCTTTGCGAGCTCGGTCTTCTTCAAAGCGTGTTTTTCTCCCTTAGCTGTGCCCCCGTCTGCCAGCTCCAACTCCGCTCTGCCTGCTGCCTCCAAATGATGAGTGGAACTGAGTGAAGAGGTTGGGTGAAAGCCTGAGAGGAACTGCAACTAATTCATGAAACAAGCCTCTATCTCATAAGCTAAAAAGTAGTTATAAACGCATTATAAATACTGAGAACCTGCCACAAATGGGACATTGAGCCACTGGTGTTGTGTGTGCTGATCATTGTCCTGCTTAGAATTCCCTTTGAGTAATCAGCGTCTAAAAAAACCCCTTTCATTCTCTTTGACTTCAAGGCCTAATGGCTTTTTTAGTAACGACTTTGTGTCTTTAACGGCGCAAACATCATTAACACAGGCCATTGTTATTCTAATCTCTCTCTGTCAGCGGCCTTGGAGGCAGACCCCTCGTCCCGCTGAAACAGTTTCCCCATTGTGAGCCGTGCAGGGAGGAGGGATGGAGGGGGAGGGGGGGGGGGGGTGGAGGGTGGAGGGTGGAGGGGTGAGGTGGCTGCTTCAACCGCTGCCACCTGAACGGGCATCGGCGCCCAGAAAAAGCCTTACATTTAGGGTGGTCCAACCCGCCATGCCACTGCCTCCCATCTCCAAACCGCGTCCGCCTGGCTCTCCTCTTTATGTGGTCCTAGTTACCCCAAGCCCCCCCCCAACCCCCCTCCCTCTCTCTCCCTCCTCTCTCCCTCTCCTCTCTCTCTCTCTCCTCTCTCTCTCTCTCTACACAACCTCTCACAAAAAGCCCCACACAGGACGAACAAGTTTCACTGGCCCTCATTTGTTGACTTATCTGGACCAGCATGGCAGCCGTTCGCTGTTTTTTTTTTTTTTTTTTTTTTTTTTAGGTGGCGGACCGTTGTTCCCCCGACACACAGGAAGAGCCTCTGCCATCTCCTCCACGGCTCGAGCAGGTGCAAAGACAAGGCTCAATGACATCTTTGTACCAAATGGAAGAAATCTGGGGGTTTAACAGCACCCCTGGCCCGGCCCGGCACCCCCTCACCCCCCCCCCCCCCCCGCTCTGTCTCCCTTTGGGAACTTGACTGTGAGAAGTTAGCAGTGACGGGGCGCTCAGAGGGAAGCTATATATCCTGCAGTGACACAGACACCAAAGGTAGTTGGTTTTCGGCTTTTATGGCTGGCTTTCACGTTACTTTTACCACAGGCTGCTCTGGTCTTTTACTGGCTGCTGTAATTCACATCGGTCCAACGCTGCCTCTAAGCCCAGTTCACAAGAGAAACTCACAATAGCAAGTCCAGTATAGGAACTCTGACCCAACGGCAAAATTCATTATCTGTTCTATACTCTACTTGGGAACGATGTGCGACAACAGTGAGCGGGTTTGGAAGAAAAGCGTCTCTGAGCTCATTTGTCATGTAGTTAATCAGGGAAGGAAACAAATATCAACTTTGCAATTCTCCCAAGGTTTTACAGTAACAATCTGTGACATTTTCATATAAATAAATGTCCATTTTGCTACTCTCTATCACTGTTTGATATAAATATAGTGATTTAAATTTAAATGTAACCTATATCCAGTTCATGAAAGCTTTTCCATTTGCAGTTCTAAACAGCCGGTGTCTGGTAGCTCTTTCCTGGGAAAAATAATTTGGCGTACAGGAAGTGATGTGTTTTATACTTACAGTTTGTTTGGAATAAAGAGAAGAATCCAAGCTCCGCCCACACTGTTTGATTGACAGGTGATCTCTGGGAAGGGCAGTGCAGAAACACCACAGTGATGAGTGCTGAGCAACAAAGATGGAGACAAAATAAAACAAAAAACAAGAATCTCGCGGATTACGACTTCAAGCAAGCAGCCAGGAGGTGAACGTGTCTTTGAAGCCAAGTTATAATGAAGCAGACCCAACAAACACTAATGGAAGTCTAAGCCTGGTTAAAGTATAGATTAGATTAATTGGATATGTATATTGGATCTGATTTGCGGGTTTATATTTCATTGTCTTAATAGTTTAATGCTTCAAAATCAGGCAGAAGCCCATAATTCACTGCCACGCTGTCAATCTTGTGCCAAGCCAGCTAAGCCAGGATCGACTCTCATGTCAGGACATTACTGCTGTTTGGCACCGCCGACGTGGCAGGACCAGGCCATGGAGGCAGTGACGAAAACCGGCTTCAGGCTGCGCTTTAGGAACTAAAACAGAAGCTCAATCTATTTCTTATATATATATGTGTCAGTGGAATTAAGCAGCAAAGTGAACAAGAGGAAATTTGGGAAGAGTCAATTCAATTCTGAATTCTTTTTGTTTAAGAAGGAGGTGAGACAAGTGAATTGCTTTCCCAGAAAATATCTTTATTGTATAGAAATGCATATCCAATCAACATTTGCATGTGAGGTCCTGTTGTCCTAATGCCATATGTATCAGTATGTAATGTGAAACCCTGTAAATTGTCAATACATCCCTCCACCAATGCCACTAAGTCAAATTCCTGTACGTTTATTATTCATGGCGATTAATGCGATTCTGATCCTGAGCCTAATGATCAGCCACGATAAGCCGTCCTCTTCGGCTCCCAAAACTTAAAGAGTATGTGGTTTTATTATTTCTGGAGCCGGTCCCACGGCCCGAGCCTCCGCAGCCCACCCTGGATTTCATGGAGCTCTCAGGCGGTGACCTCAGGAACAATGTGGGGTGCTGTGCTGGTTCTGGGGACCGGGCGAGCCCAGCTGCCCCCACCTGCTAGCAGCTTTACTGGCCTGGCCCCGGGCCCCGAGCCTGCTCCCACACTGCAAAAAAACACCCAGCTTATCAGGTGGTTTAATCTTGTATTCAGTATTTAAAAACTGTTTTTGGTGTTTGTCTTTAAAACTTCAAAACTTAAAAAAAACTGCCAGTGGGGACATTTTCACTTCTTTCCCATGTAGTTGATCTCAGTTCAGGAATTCAAGATCACTCCACTTGTCACTTGATTGAAGAAATTGTTTTATAATGAAAACAAGTGATGTGAAATAAATCCATTTGAAGATTTTGTTGTTTCGTTTTGTGTAAAATAAGATTTGAAAACTGGATTTGAAAGATGGACATTTTTTGCAGTGTAGGCCTGCCTGATCCTCCATGGGGATCCAGCTGGGGTAGGAAGGGCCTCTGAGTGTGTGTGTGTGTGTGTGTGTGTGTGTGTGTGGGAGGGGTTATAGTGATCCTTCACTCAGCTGTCAGTCCACACACACACACACAAACACAGGCACACACAGACACGCACATGCATACACATCATGGCCGTAGTTCAATCAGCTGTCAGTACACTCACACACACACGCACACGCACACACACACACTATACACACACATGGCATGTAGATCACATGGTCCTGTGTGAAGCCCCTCTGCCCCACCTGCCTTGGCTGCAGCGGGGGTCTGCATGTGAACACTGGTAGACTGTGATGCAGCACAATGCTGGCACAGAGTCGTGGGGGATAAACACCCTTTAAGCCCATAACTAGGCTGCAAGAAAAACATCACTTCTCCTGCTCTTCTCCTGTTCCCCTGCGCTGGCTGTGTGAGCATGTGCAGCCTTTCCAGCTCGTATTTCTCCACCTATAGAGCTTCTCCGTCATGCATGATGGGAATATCTGTTGCATGTACTGTATGTCTGGGACTCCCTGCTTTTGGCTGCATGTAATGTTGCTGATTATTCTACTTTTCATCTAAATGCGGAAAATATAAACAAAAATGTAATGTAAACATCCCGGTCTGCAGCTGCAGGGTTAATATGATTGGCTTTCTACTGCTGCTAGCAAGTTGTAGTACTTTTGCAGTATACTACTGTATATATATATATATATATTGTAGCGCAACAGTGTGTTTCCTGCAACCTGATTTTGGTTGTGAAACCCAGATTTGCTTCTGGGCCCATTCCAGGATCAGTTCCAGTAGCTGTTGCTGTGTAAGAATTTATATTTTATGATATGGAAATAGTGCTGTAGATTAAACTATATTTTTTGGGGGGCCAGGCTGAGCAATAAGGCCAGATGATGAATTTCCATTGTATTTACTTTTCCCAGCTGTGTTGTGAGAAAATGAATGTAAAGTAAACAGGTGATGTAGTACTGCAATACTTTAGCAGTGTGGTCCTGTAGTACTACTTAATACTGTCGTGCTGCTTGTAAAAGTAAATGTTTGTGGCTTCTAGGTTAAACTCAGGCCATCAGTGCCTACACAAAAGAATATGATAATGACAATAAATTAATTCTGTCAGTGTGTTTCTTAATTGACCAGGCAACAGTGTTTTTTTTGGTTTGTTTTTTGTCTTTATTACAGCCATGGAAAATAATGTTTTTTTTACACATATTTTTTAAAACAATTACATTACATCATTTACAAACAATAAATTATTCAGAAACTTCAAGTTGTGCAAGAAATCAAACTGTCTCAAGAAAAGTGTCCCTCAGTCTGCCACCTGCACCCAGGTAATGTGAACCGACTCAAACAGTGCCGCATGCGAACGAGTCCTCCTCCTCTCGTCGTGCCGTCTCTCTCTGCCGTCACTGATACCGTCTCCTCCTTTTACTCTCTTTACTGTCGTCTTTGAGCAGGGAGGCGAACAGGACGGCCCCCAACGCTGCAACTGCAGCCCCGGCCATCACGACCCCCGCCGCACGAACCTGCAACACACAGATTAATTTAAGGTTAAAAAGGTACATTCCTGAAATTATCTACATTTTGATTATATTCACATACATTCTGGAAGAGTTTCACTTGTAGGTGAAAAATGAGCTTTTGTGAAGTTTTATAGTCCATAACGCAAATTAAAAGTCACTGCATATGTAAAAACCAAACTATTTTACTGCCTTAGCATACATATAAAAAAAAAAAAAAAAAACCTCATGTATCGCTGCCACCTATTGTTAGTTCTGTCCTGCCACAGTGTATGACAACCTCAGATGACAAGTTGCAAAGTGAAAAAAAAATCTCTTCAATCCAGTAAATCACTATGTAAACAAAGGCTGCAGTGGGATGACAGTGATTCAGCAGGGGGCGCCATCCTGCAACCACAGACTCAAAAATGTACATAACAAAATAAACATTAACCTAATATAGCTTATCAAATTTCATGTAGTGAAAAATTGAAACTAGCGCAATTCTGGCATCCTCTGTAGTACCATGCATTTGTTGTTCATTGCTGTGAAATGGCTTCTTCTGGATTATTGTTAATTTTGTGTAGAAACAACATAGTGAAGGTGACAGATGTGCTAAGTGTCTTGGTTCAACAGCCTTGTCTGAAAATAGCGAATCAGCTTGGTAATCATCCTCTGTTCTCGTAAACACTGGTAATCACAATTTATTCAACACCACATCTGCTTCTTATCAACCATAATAGACTGTTAGATTTATTTATTGTTAAAATGAATGAGATGTATATTTTCTAAATTCAACCAGTCTCCAGGTGCAGACACTTTGAAGGATAAAGGGATTTCAACAAAGACATGCTACTGCTATTATATTCTATTAACCTTTATGTGATGAGCTGAGCAGTGGGGTTTACAGCTAATGACTTATTTCTGCCAAGTTCTTTTGGTTAGAAAATTATGAAAGACTTAGTGTTTAAGAAAAAGTGGATTCTATGTGGCACACTTTATCTGTAAAGTCTGGGCAAAACAGCAACATTCCTTGTTTGAATGATACCAGAGTTTGTTATACATAATTGTACCTGGATGTATGGATTTGTCTTGCAAGCCCATGTGGGCTGGGCACCACAGTGCATTTAAATAAAATAAATGTACTAGTATTATGTATTGAAATTATGTGCTGATTGGTGAATCACTTGTATGCAGTCTTCCAGTGGCAGCTAGTGATTTGTAAAAGGTCTGAAGTGATGAGACGTTCTCGCCAAGAGAATGGAACGTATCGCTCTAGTAAGCCTGCCAACTTTTAACTAACCAAATGCAATATGAGTATCTTATAACTACTTAAATGTGATAAAACATACTTTAGTAGGAAAAGTGACAGTGAATGTGAATTCTGCATTTGTGATACGCAAGACGGCATCTGAGAGGTCGCAACAACAGATTTGAGAAGTTGTAATCACTGAGTTGTACTTGCACTCAAAATAAAAAGATAGATTTGAGCAAATATTACAAGTTTGCAGCTTCTAATCCATGATTCAAATATACTTGCACATATGTAAATCTTTTGTGAATTAAATTTAGGACACAGGTGTGTGAATATATTCTGAGTGTAAATTCCAACATGCAAGTTCTCAGGTGTTTTGCTATATTCAGCAATATTTCATACAACACACCCAAAGTTATCACTAGTGCCTTCAACACAGCTGCAGTATCAAACCTCTTTAATGACGTTTACCCATTGACCCACACAGGACCAGACTTTGAATTAGCAGTATGAATGAACGCAGCATCAGCAGCTGCAGCACACCCACCTGGCGAGACTCTGCCTTGCCGTATCGCAGCTCCGTGACAAAGTGCTCACAGTTGTTTGTGGCGACACAGTAGGGCAAGTCCCGACCCGCCAGCCTGCAGGCGTCCCGCACGATGAGGCGGGGCGGGCGAGGATCGCACTCGTCGTCCAGCAGGTTGTTGATACGGAAACTGTGGGGGCCGACCACCTCAGAGACTTTCTGACGCCGCACCAGCGCCCTGCTGCTGTCCAGCACAGAGACCAGGCTGCTGAAAAAATCTGACTCCTCACCTGGGTGTCTGAGAAGAGAGTCCTCACCTGGGTGTGTGAGGAGAGGGGGAGAGAGAGAGAGAGAGAGAAACAGGGGAGAAAGAGGGAGAGAGGTGGGGACAAATTAAGAGAAAGTTATCATTCAAAGTAAGCCTTGATATCAGTCACCACCTTCTTTGCAGATTGGAGTTAGTCATACAAATATTTCTCAGAGGCAGAAATAATCTTATTGGTTGCTTACCACAATGGGCTGAGCCAAAAAAAAATATAGCAAGAGGTAAGAGTGCAGGAAGCTATTATGAAACCTAGCGCTCTGCTAACTGACAAAATGCAGACTACCCATACTAAGTTATCTAGGTTAGCCTTCAAGTTCAAACTAGCCATACTAGGTAAGCTGCTAACCTTCATCATGGATGCCATTGTCATGAATTAACAGAAGAAGTCATTGCCATTTATATTTTTATTTGGTCAGAGTTCTTTGTCATTCAAGTTTGCCAGTTAGCTAACTTGCACTCTGAAAAAAGTTGGTTCTTTGGCTCCACCCACTGAGGTTTAACTTATTTCTGCCTCCAGAGCGCTCTTCCTCCAAGAAACTGCCTTATATTTTAGTACCATCCTTTACCTGGCTGGCATTGGAAAGAATTTTCTTCTAAATTTTAACCTGGTTAAAAAGGTCAGTAGAAAATACAATTCCCCATTGTGTGCTAGGCTGGTTTCAGTAACAGCAAAATGCTGCAAAAATGCAAGCGTAGCCCTGATCATTTCAATATTGTATCATAAATGGATATCATTTATGAATTGTGCACCGTATCTGAATGATCACACACTCAGAGTAAGTCTGGGTTAATTTAATTTTCAGTCAATGCAGAAAGTTCTCTTACACAGTGGAATTTGGTCCCAAGTTAAACAGTAAAAAACTTTGAGGAGGCTCTTTTCTCCAGCCTATTAGGAAGTAATTGAAAATGAGCGCTCCATCACTCGCAGATGAATTGCATTGTCCAGATACATTAAGAAATGACTGAGTTGAAAATGTAATGACGCCGACCGTGACTCTTACACTCAGTATAGATTTCATTTTTTGAAACTCTTATTAACAGTCTGATTTTATTTCAACACCATATGGAAATAGTTACAGGGAAGTGACACACGCAGGACCTCTGGAGGAGGTAGGGGTCTCTCTATAGGCGATGATCTCTAATCACCCCACTGCCCCAAAGATCTCAGGAAAAGGAAATAAACAAACCCCAAAAAGCAATATGAAATTAAAGGAAGGTGAAAGATTAAAGGCGGTCTTCGAGAATAAATATATTAAATACGGCAATTCACTCACTGGGTGGGATCATGTGAATGACTTCATTGCCTCCGATGTAGACGGCCCAGTGCTGATACGGCCCCCGGAAGATCTCTATCAGGTCGCCTGGCTTTGGCTCCTTACCAAACTGGAAGTACAAGAAGCATCAAGACAGTTAGCTTTAACTTTTTTGTAGCACAGTGAAAAGAAAGACTTCAGGCCTGTTCCATTACTCACATGCTGTTGTTCATCTTAAGAAATGTAAATGTGGGAAAGAATACTTTTATCTCATTTTTTGCTGTTGACTCATCTACAGGGCAATATGGATTTAAAGGTTAAAAGATGAAAAGTAGGTGGAAGAACAGACTGTCGCTTTTGATAAAAGCCGTCTACTGCCACCTTTGGCTCACTTTTCCTATACAATATTGACTATACATTTTGCTTGAAGAATATATAAATAAGAGTTGTGCAATGACCCACACAGCTCTCCTTCTTCCCTCATGGAATTATGCCAAAACAATAAAGAGTGATGCAATGTATCAGGGCATGAATCATAACACATTGGGCAACAGAACACAGTTTACTTGGAAATGAAACTTTCATGGGAGCAGAGAAGTTTCATGTACAGACAGGATCCAAAATAGTAAATTGTTTCGAGCTAATAGGAGTTTTATATTGCATGATAAAGACGCAGTATGTTGTATCTATGTTCAACATTTGTATTTGTTATATTATCTTCAATTTGTTCTGTCTTATACTTTAGTGTAACGACCCAATTTCCCACAAGGATTAATAATGTAAGAAACATTAAAGATACTAAATAAATAGAGCATTTTATGGATAATTAGTCCTGGGCATCTAAAAATGTGCAAATTCATGTTTTTCTTTTGTATAAATTGTTTCATTACGGTCATTTTCACTGTGCCTTAGTGCAGATGCTCAGTGACATAAGACTGAAGCACCTGACTGTTACCTTTAAATTTTAAAGGAGTGAAGTGCCTTTTTTTAATATTGATTTTAGTACTTAACATGATAACACACTGAAGCACAGAACACTGCAAACTCAGTGACATGACAGCACAATTTTCCTTATTCCTACTGAATAATCCATGAAAACGTTGTACAATGGAATTAAGCTTTTGAGCTTTGTGTTATCCTTCATCATTTTTAGATATTTAAATAGCACCATTCATACATAGAATGCACCTCAAAGTGCTTTACATAAAATAGATTGATTAAAACAAATGGATTAAAAACAGTAAATGGATTCAAACCATTACATTAAAATTTCAATAGATATGTACTTTGAAGATGTCCTTTTTAAATTAGATTATCAAATAAATTCAGTCAATCAGCTGAGTGGTAGTCAGTTCTACACTAACTAAACAGTGATAAAACAGCAGTAGAAGACTCACCAGTATTGGGGCCATGTCTGTGTCTGTGTCTGTATCTCTCGATCTATCAGGGAAGAACAGTGAGCAAGCAATTTATATCTACAGAAAGCGAAACCTAACTGTGCTCATGTTTCAGAAGAAGAGGTGTTCCCACGATGAGGTAATAAACTGAGATGCTGACACACAACAAACAAAGATTAGAGCAAGGTAATGGAAAAGTTGGGTAATCATTGACGAGAGGATGCAAAGCACTTCAGCAGCTGCCAGGTAAAGAACAGAGTGTGAACCTGTGTACAGGTTAGGTTTCGTTTCTCACTGCAGTCACACATTGTCACGTGTGGGGAAAACTCAGGAAACTGGACCCAAATGCAGTGAGAGAGAACTTGGTAGAACCAAGAGCTTTAATAACTGAACTTAGGCAGAAGAACAAAAAACAAAAGAAGATCCAAAAAGGCAAAAACTAAAACAGGCCGACAAAGGAAACAAAGACTCCAAATCTGGCAGGTCAAAGCAGGTAACAGAACTGGTGACACGGGGAACACCACAAACAAACTGGCAAAGACAACACAGCCCATATAAACACACTGAAGCAAATTACAAATGGGGAACAGCTGGCTGGATAGGGAAGAGTCCGGGAGCTGATTGGCAGATGACAGGCAGGAGAAGACAGAATGACAGGACTGATGACAGACAGGTGTGGTGGTGCAGGAGGGGGGAAAGGTGATGAGGGGAAGTCCGAGGACATCAGGCGGCTGGCAGGAGGATGGCAGGACTGGGGAGTGAAAGGTGTGGTTGACCAGGAGACTGAGGAGCAGCACACATACCAAACCTGGATGCACTCACAGTACTGCAAGGTGCTTTGGGTAACATTATCAACCAAACTGCATATAGTGCTAAAATGATTAGTTGATTTATCGATTAGTTGATCGACAGAAAATTAAGATTAATTGTTTTAGCCATTTAGCAAGTAAAAATACCAAACATTTGCTGGTTACAGCTTCACAAATGCTAAGATCTGCTGCTTTTCTCTTTCATATCATTCTAAAATCAATACTTTTTGGCTGCTGGTCAGACTAAGTAAGCAATTTTAAGAAATCACTATGGGCTCTGGTAACTTTGGGAACCCTTTTGTCATTATTTGTGACATTTTATAGGCTAAATGCTTAATCGATTAATCAAAAAAGGATTAATCGATAATGAAAATAAGCCCTACTGTATACGTTACATTAATTTGTATCTACACAGAATTGTGTAGATGCGAATTGTAGTTCACGGATCGTCAGAAAAATGTACCTGTAGGCTCGAACCGGCCCGTCCAGTAATTACACTGCAGAATCACCTTTTTTAAAATTACAACAAATTTACAGGATTATTTCTTGGTGGCAGTAACACAGTGCACACTGACACTCATAGTTAAGGGACAACAGGACCTTGCATTCACATACAGTGCAAGACAAGAGTGCAAGACATAAAATGGAAAGTAGCCTCACACACACACACAATACATAAGCTAAAAATATACACTTGTCAAGCTAATTATAGAGGCGATTTTTATTTCAGAAACCTTCACCTTGTTGCCCTTTCTCTGCATCAGCTGACAGAGACGGTCAGAGACGGACAGGCTGGTTAATGAAACCTCCTGCAGGAGTAAATTAGTTTGTCAATGAGACGGCTGACGATAAAACGCTCAAGGGCAAGTAAGGCTTATACACAGTGGTGGAGACGAACCGGCTAATCCATGATGTGTGTTTTGGGCCAGGCATTCACTGCACATGCAAATGCTGTAAAACCGCTTCTATTTACTTGAAATAAAAACAACACAGACAAACCAATTATTGTTTTTCAGAATGATGAGGAAGGAAAAAACATATTCTAATTATTTATGCATATAACTATAACAAAACTGCCAAAGGGTGCAACAGCGGACAAAACAGGGCGGCTGACGGTCACAGTATCACCAACCCACCCTGCTGTCCCACGGGACAACAGGAAGGAAGCCGGAAGGCTTTTACCGCTCTGCCTGTCTTCCATACAGAAAACACAGCAGAGCGTAACGTTGTGTAACCGCTCCCCGCTCTCCGGTCTCGTGAGTCGCCATACGTTGGAGGCTGTTATCAGCAACGTTGACCCACCGATCGTTCTTCGGGACGACGGGATGCATCGCCGGGAGTCGCTCCGAACTCTCTGCCTTTTTTCCATGAAAGAACGGTGGATAAACAGCAGACCGGCACGCCGTTTCATCGGCCCGCCTCACTCATCCACAAGAACGCAGAATTGATGACGGCAGAGCGGCCTCTCAGCCATTTCGGCCGGTGGATGAGCTCTAACATTGGTTTTTCACTCCCCCCATTCTATAGACATGGGTGTGAGCGGAACGATATCTGGCTGACCTATTGCATTGTTATAGTCAATCCAGGCTATGACACAGCATGTTGTTCGTGTTAGTGTCTCGGCAGGGAGTGAAGTCATCGGGCTTCGCCCCCTAAGCCAATAGAGCCCTGTTAGAGGGCGAAGCCTGTGTGAAATAGATCGATAGTTAAGTATTGTAACTCTAGTTCTATGATCACAGGTGGAGCCCTCTAACAGCTCGCCCTGCCGCTCCACGAGTCACTGAAGACTTAGTGGATGCTGAATGAGGGACCGCTTGCCATTTATAGTGCGAGGCCCCATAGAGGGTGTATAGGCTCATCCTGATTGGCTGAACATGCAATGCAATACATATGCAAATTTTCAGTGCACCGAGGCGACTAGATGAGTGGCTAAGCCAACAGAGCCCTGTTAGAGGGCGAAGCCTGTGATCATAGATCTAGAGTTACAATACGTAACTATCGTTCTTGGTAAGGCTCAGAGAGATGCTGGAAAATGAACATGTAAAAATGGATTGAGAGTGTTTTTGGTACATGACACCACACACACAGCTTTGAATGGACCTCAAGACATAAAATAAAATACTGGAAAGTGGAGAATATGGGACCTTTAAGCTGTTAAAGTCATATTAATTGCTTCCTGTATTCAGGAGGATGGTGGGTTGGAAACAATAGTGACTTGCTTTCCTACTACGTCCTATGGCAGGTGGGAGAGTATCACCTTCATTACCAGCCACTATGACAGGTAACCAATCATCATTTGAAGATCCCAAAAATCTCACACACTGGTGGCATGTGACTTTTGGGATTTACCAGCCACTATATGGCCGAGAAAGCAAAAGAAAAAAAAAAGACCTTCCTTGCTTATGGGAAAGCGTCCAAGCCGGGAGACCTGGAAGTCGCCTTCTCCCCAGTTCCTCATTAAGCGCTAAAAACAGGAAGCCCTCAATCAATCCGGCTCAGGGAATCCACCGGCCTTCAGCTCTCCAGGATGTTTGGAGAAATTCCCCCCACTTTGATCAATGCTGCTGTGCTTTTTATTAAATACAGCTGTAATACAGTATGTCCTGCACCTCAGCCAAGAAGTTTTTTTTCCCTTTTTTTTTTGCATTTTCTCTTCACTGTTCTGCTCTCTTCTGGTTGTCTTCACCTCATTGACAGCGGAGAGAAGCCAGAAGAGGGATCTGACACCAAACATTCATCTCTCTTCCTGTCTGTCAGCGCTGCCTTTTACCTCGGCACCTGTTGATCCGCCTGCTGCTGCTCTCATACGCCGTCACCTGCACACCGCTTCACCTGGCCTACATCACATGCTCTCTCTCTCTCTCTCTGTTTCTCTCTCTTTCTCTTTTCTTTCTCTCTTTCCTGTTCCCTCTCTTTCCTCCCTCTCTCTCTTTCCCCCTCTCTCTGTTTCTCTGCTTCTTTCCGTTTTCTTTCTCTCTTTCTTTTCCCCTCTCTCATCCTCCCTTTCTCTTTCTCTTTGTTTTCTTTCTCTCTTTCTTTTCCCCTCTCTCATCCTCCCTTTCTCTCTCTTTCTGTTTGTCTTTTTGTTTTATTTCTCTCTTTCTTTTTCCCTCTCACCCCCATGCCCTCTCTCTCTCTCTGTTTCTCTCTCTTTCTCTTTCTGTTTTCTTTCTC
Organism: Centroberyx affinis; assembly: GCF_046629955.1. Classification (NCBI taxonomy): domain Eukaryota; kingdom Metazoa; phylum Chordata; class Actinopteri; order Beryciformes; family Berycidae; genus Centroberyx; species Centroberyx affinis. The sequence continues at coordinate 145,129 of NW_027279833.1, read as the reverse complement.
TCTTTCCTGTTCCCTCTCGCATCCTCCCTCTCTCTCTTCCCCCTCTCTGTTTCTCTGCTTCTTTCTGTTTTCTTTCTCTTTCTTCTCCCCTCTCTCATCCTCCCTTTCTCTCTCTTTCTCTGTTTCTCTTTCTGTTTTCTTTCTCTTTCTTTCCCCCTCTCTTATCCTCCCTTTCTCTGTTTCTCTTTCTGTTTTCTTTCTCTCTTTCTTTTCCCCTCTCTCATCCTCCCTTTCTCTCTCTTTCTCTGTTTCTCTTTCTGTTTTCTTTCTCTCTTTCTTTTTCCCTCTCTCAACCCCTCCCCCACCCCCCACCCCCTCTCTCTCCCCCACTCTTTTCAGTAGGGGAGAGTTAACAGTGTAAAAAAAATGTTCAAGTAAAAATAATAAAATCTAGCTCATTTACTTAATATAAAAATGAAAAAAAATTAAACTTAAAGACCCCATTAAAGTGCATTTTTACTTCCTTGATTTGATGCATTTCCTGTTTAAACAGAATGTTGGGGCGAGGCATAAGGCGTTGAGAGATCATTCAAAAGTCTAAACCAATGGAACATGAGTCAGGGAAAGAAAGGCGATTTTATTTGATAGGAGGGGCGGGATTGTTAAAAAATCAGATGGTTTTATTGGTTAGAAATTTATATTGACGCCTACTAGTGCAGCATGAGGTCACCATGAAAGATACTCTCTTTTCCAGGAGGTAAAAGTAATGGGAGTTCATTTCATGGGGACTTTAAATTAAAAATGACTCAGTTACATACATAATGTGTATGCATGCAATGCAAAAACAATGAGACAAGAGAAAAGACAGAGAGTTCAATATTTTTCATAGACTATGTTTTCTGTTCTAAAACTAAAATTCTGAAACTCGTGTCAATGTTCCATCTGTGATTTAAAAAGAAAAAAAAGAAAACAGAAAATGCCCGTCAATGATTTCCCAAGTTTACAAGTTGAGGCAGAGTATCCCGGTGTTCAGGACCATTACCTTTATCTAATCTCTGCTTGTTGTGTATCTGTCAGTTTATCACCTCAGCATGTGAAAGCCTCTGCTTCTGAAACCTGAGCGCAGTTAGGTTTCAGTTTCAATAGTGATAAACGTTTTCTACAATGTTAAAATGTTGATGTTTCTTCTGCTATGAGCTATCAAACTACAGCAACCATGCTAATGCAAACCAGTAATACTGTAGCTGCCTTCTCTCTGCATGGATCTTAACTAAACTACTGTCATGGATAAATTTGAGCATTTAATGTTACAGTTAGTTGGCTGCACAATATCAACATGTGGCTATCCTCACATGTTGTTGATGTACAGGTTTTGATGCTGATGCATTTCACAAATGGCCAGTTTCTGATGCAATGCTTATGGACAGCCTACAAAATTTGTAATCCAAAAATGTAGTACAAATTTTGTAATATTTGTAATCTCTACCAATTTGTACTGCAATGTTTGTGATTTAAATTGTAGCAAAGTACTTAAGTGAAAACATGCTTGAAAGTAAAATTGCTGACTTAAAAAAATACTTAAAAAGTCCAAGTAAACAAAGAGCTACTCAGTTACAGTAACAAGAGTAAATGTAATTTGTTTGCGTTCTTTCTTTATCTTTATGTGTCATGAGTCACTATCAGTCAGTGTGTTTATTGACCCTCACTCTGTCTCTCCCTCTTTCTCTCAATCCTCTCTCATTCTCTCTCTCTCTCTCACCTGCCTCATATCTTTTTATTCTTCCCACCCTCCCTCGACCACCCTTCTCTCACCCTTTCACTTTTGACCCCTGACCTCTCACACTCGGCCAGGAATGCAGCGAGTGTGTGTGTGTGTGTGTGTTGGGTTTAATCAGAGCCAGAGGCAGAAAGCATGGTTTTAACGTCTGCCCCCTCTTATTCTTCCTAATCCCCTTCCTGTGAGTGCGGTCTGCCTCTTCTCGTGTGCCTGAAGAGCAGCGGTGAAACCCTCGGTAAGCTTCAACCGGCCGACTTTCTCTCTCTTCCCTTCTCCTCCTCCTCCTCCTCCTCCTCCTCCTCCTGTGTGGACGCCTACAGTTGAACCTCCTCCTCCCTCTTGTGCCCCACTTAGGTCCAGGCAGGCAGGCAGGCAGGCAGGCAGGCAGGGCCGTGTCAGATGTTGGTCTTTGATATGCTAATGCCGCTCCCTTTTTCATGTCTTTTTAAAGTATTGACTGGTAGCCGGGCGAGCGCAGCGTGATCCTCGGCCCGTTACAGCGCAGAGGAGGAGGAGATATTGTGGAGAGCGTCCTGCTTAGTCAGTGATCTGCAGCCTGCGTCTTAGAAGGAGAACCACTTCAATCGCCTGAGTACAATGCAAGTTCAGGAATTTATCTTGGTGACGGGTGTGGTGACCTACTGACAGACTCGGTTTCACACTACACAGTACTTTAAGAAAGGTGCAGCCCAGTGACAAGAGGTGCAACTCTGTACCTCTTTAGACAGTGTATATACAGACACAACATGGCACAAGGATGACTGACCCTCACATACAGGGCGAAGAGAGAGAGCAAGACATAAGTTACATTATATTACATTACATTACATCATTTAGCAGGCGCTTTTGTCCAAAGCTTACACTTTGTCAACAGTAGTCAAACCGACCGTGTATCACAGTCTCCAGCAGCTAAGCCTTCAATAGGAGTAAGTAATATTTGTAGAGTAGAAGGGGAAGAGATTGTTACAAATGGGTTAATTAAATTAATAGTTTTGTTGTTGTTTGTTGTTTTGTTTGTCTATTTATCTTGTTTGTTTTTTGTTTTGTCTTTATATCTTGAGGATATGATATGTTTGGATATCAATCAGGATCCCTGATTGTTTGGAGTAGGCTCGATCCTCATTACTCCACTGACTAACCTTTTATTTTTCCCTCCACATTGTCACATGATTGTAATATCTCATCATGTTGTGCTTCCCTTGCCTTGTTTTGTCCTCCACTTGTTCTCAAAAAGATAATAAAAAAAAAAACCAAATGGGTTAATTCAAGTGGGGTCCAGGTGTTACCTGAAGAGATGATACAATAGACAGTAGATTATAGATATCACTGTACAGATCAAGCACTAGCACTAGATTAAACCAAATGATGATACTTTTTAAAGGATGCAAAGATCCCTTTACATTTTAGTGATATTGAATGATGAATAATGAACTTCAGGATCTCTTTTCCAACATGTATTTTGATGTGTGTCTCAGATATCGGATTAAAGCCCGTGGCACTAACTGAGCCTCGGCTGCGTTTCACAGCAGAACGAGCCCCGCTGCAGCCGGCTCCTGCCTGTATTCAACCACAGGGAGACCGTAAATCATGCCGGCTGTTTTGGCTGAAAGTCGACGGCCATCGTACATGTGGTTAATTAAAGCCAGATCAATCTCAGCGCCACCAGTTCTTTCTTACACCGCGTCTCAAGAAAACAGTCCCACGGTACCCTCTCCGAGGAGGAGGAGGAGGAGGAGAGCGACGAGGCCCATGATGTTTGCTCAGGGCGAGAAAAGAGCCTGCCACTCATATTTGTACAGAGGACAAAGCCTAGCAGGCTCTCTGGCACCATATGAAAGACGTGTTTTCACAGCGCGTACAGCAAATACAACTGTTCACTTTTTTTTTTTTTTTTTTCTTTCTTTTCCAAAAAGCCATCGCCAAATTTCAGGAAAATGAGTTTTGTGGCCGTTGCCATGGCGATCGGGCAGCGCAGTGGGCAGAGGATAGTCGAGAGCAGAGTTCACATCTGAGTTCCCCGCATAGGCCGCCTTATTACTGCAGCGCTGGCACACTGTGCATAATTACACTGAAATGCATTTAAGCTACTAAAGGGAGAACAAGGGTACAAGTGGAAGAGAAAGAGAAGAACAGATTTTCTAGAAGGCGAAAATAGGCAAGTAGGATTTTGTGCACTCAAGGCTAATTAGGTGTGTATCACCAAACTTGTAAACTCTGGTTGGGTTGATCCTGCATCTGTCTCCCATTGATACTGCAGATAATTCTTACACAGTGGCACCAAATTAGCAAGTCGTAAAACTGAAATAATCGCCATGCTATTCCTTGTAACTTCCGATGCCTAAAAAGAGAGAAAACCCTGATTCTCCCCTAACGCTTGTGCAGCAGTAGCAGCAGCAAGCACACTGTAAAAAAGCGGGACTTTAGGGGCGTCCTGGTGGCTCAGTGGTCTGGGGCGCATACCATGTGACCGCGGCGTTCTGGGTTCGGATCCGGTCCAGAACATGCCATCCATCTCTCCCTCTCTCTCTCTCCCCTAGTCTTTCCTGTCTCTCTCTACTTGGAACTGTCTAATAAATGGCCCAAAAAATAATCTTAAAAAAAAAAATTGGACTTTGGGACGCAACAACAAAACAATATTTTCATCTCTGTGTAAGTTGGTTCAGTTCCTCCATTCCTCCCGATCTGTCCCTGCCAAGGTTTTTCATGAGAAGAGACGTGAAGAGAAAAGAGACGAGAGAAAAGAAGCCGGCGATGCCAGCTAGAACTTGTCATCTCCATAACTCAGATGACATGCCAATGAGTCCGCTCCAGCCGCAGCCGGTGGAGCTCAGAGAGGCCGGCTGGCAGGACGGGATGACGGCTGATGTGAAAAGAGGATCTGGGTCCCCCCGCGCGGACTTCCTGCTCCGGGCCAATCGACCCCAAACATACTGTGCCCGACAACCCCGGGAACTGATGTGACCCGCACTGCAACTCTGACCTCCCTCCAGCGGCCGTGGCCTCAGTCGCTGAATTGGTGTTTGTGTGTGTGTGTAATTCTGTGTGTTTATGTGAGAGTTTCTGTGTGTGTGTGTGCGCATGCATGTGTGCCAATAGATGTGATTGTGTTCATATGTGTGGAGGATGCATGTACATATTTATCTGTGTCTATGTGTGTGAGTGTGTGTGTGTGCATGCTGCCTGCAGATGGGGGTATGTATGCCTGCTTGTCTTTGCCTTTTTCTTGTCTTTGTGTTATTATATCTGTGTGTGTGTGTGTCTTTGTGCGTCTGTGTGTCTGTATGAGTGTGTGTGTGTGCTGTAAAACAGAGACACGGAGGAAGCGCAGAGAACACAAGCTGTTCGGGGTTTTCAGTAAGTCAGAAAGCAGACCAGACGGTGGATGGATGATGATTCACAGACAGAACAAACCGCCCTCTTCTCTGCCTCCTTGGCCTCTTCTGAGATCTCATCCATGGAAACTATATACCTGCTGCAGAGGCAGAGCTGCGACAAAAAAACAACAAACTGTGGATATTTTAGCTAGGTGACAGTTCAAAGGTGCCCACTTGACTATGAGTCATTCAAAACATGCTGCTTTTACACGTCTGTTGCAATGGAAATTATGCCCACGTGAACAAAGGTGAAGCAGTGAAAAATGCGATGGCTATTTCAACTCCAAAACATTATAACTTAAAAAAAGGAAAAAATCAGTGACATTTTCATATAGATAAAAGTGAGTGATTCAACCTAATCCAGTTGATGAAAGCTTTTCCACTGTCTGTTCTAAACAGCCGGGAAAAATCCTCTGCCGCACAGAGAAGTGATGCGTTTTATGTTTCCGGTTTGTTTGGAATAAACAGAAGAAGAAAAACTGGGTAGTTAGCATGAGCAGCGATAGCCAGCATGGCTGAACAGACAAAGAAAAGATAAACTCAAAGTGCAGCAACAGAAAATCCAAAGAGAAAGATAAAATAACAAATGCCAAATTAAACAAAAAAAAACAAACAAAAACAAACTCCAAGATCACTTTTTTAAACGTCGCTAATGTCTACAGTTCTACATGTACCAGTTTGTGTTTGAGTTTATATATTTGCATCCATAAAAATGTTGAAGAAAGAAATATGGGAAAATTACAGATTGTGCAGCTGGGATAGAAAATAAATAAATAAATAAGTAAATAAACACATGGTGCTCATAAAAATATCTGCTCCACTACTTCTTCTACACATCCAGAGATGGAAGCCATGCCCTCCTGTGTACAGAGCTCTACAGAAATGCAGCTGTAAGGAAACGGTGCATGTTTTAGTTAGATAACAGTTCACAGTTGAGTCACTCTGTTACTGCTTTTTACACAGCCTCTGATTTAAACTCTACTGAGCGCTACGGAGAGGGAGCTTAGTAGAAAAACAGCGGATATTTTAGCTATTTCTTTGATTAGCACATAGAAAAATAATAAAATGAAAAGAAGAAAGAATGAACAGAAGAGAATTTGCACATAGAGTAATAATAAAATAAGGAAAAAGAAGGAAAGAAAGAATGAAAAGAAGGAAATTGAAAATGACAGGTTACAGTGGAAATGACTGTAAAAATGACAGAAATTTGTCAATGCATTACTAGCTTTACACATTAATTGAGCAAAGCTGTCAACACTTACAGTAGGTATAGAAGTCTAGAAAGATGGAACTGGAATAAACTTTTACCTACAGTTCAGAATTGCCAAAAGGTAATTCTACATATACGAATTACTACTTTTCACATCCATTGATGGAAACCTTGCCTATGGAGGTAAATATATAAACAATGGTTATTTTTATAAGAGCTGAAAGTTGCCAATAAATCATAAAATGTAATAAAATGAAAAGAAAGAGAGGAAAAGTAATCCAGAGAAGAGAAACATTTGTGTAAGTGAAATAAAATACCAAGGGGCTGATGAAGGCATTTCCTCCATTCTTCTCCTCAGTCATTCATCTCTTTTACACTCATGCTTTGATGGAAGCTGTTAGTCCTTATTACAGACCCTCACAGAGATGGAGCTGTTGAATAAACAACACATATCTCAGCTAGATTACAGCTCAGAGTTGCCAATGAGTGATTCCATAATACATCACTTACTGCTTCTACACACAAGCATCGATGGAAACTGTTCCCACGTCTGCGCCGAGCTCTGCAGAGATGAGGTAAGAGCGCTGGATATTTTATCTACATATATCAGTTCAACTGTGGCAGTGAGTCACTCGGTCTACTGTATATCCATTACCGCTCTTACAAATGACTTTATGATAAGCCAGTATTCACCCACAGCAGAAGGCACAATGCTCTATTGTCTGGCAAACCTGCTTTTCTACCACAGCAGCTCTCTGTGAAGGCTTCTGACAGGACAAGCCTTCGCACCTTTGTTTGAGAGTCGTCAGCTGATTTTTGGCCGAGTGCTGCCCGGGCCGACACGTCCCGCCGTTGTTTGCACAAGACCTCGCCACGGATGATTGATTACCCCTTATCTTTCCCTGGCGAATCAGAGCCTTAATTGAGCACGGTTTGGTTACAGATCCTTTTCTCTGTCCATTAAAGGCTTTGGCCGGCGCTCTGCCTTCTCCCTCGCGATGAATGGCCGCGTTCTGGGCCAGACCCCGCTGTGGGCGTGCCTTTGTTTGCCTGACGGATGGCTTTGGGTTGTTGAACGGCCTCCAGGAGATCGTTACTGACTTGATCTGACAGCGCCGGGGACTGCCAGGGTCCCGGGGCCCTCGCTGCCAACACAGACAGCTGCAGAGAGCGGGGGGGGGGAGGGGGAGGGGGGGGCATCATTCAGACACGCTGACCCCCACTCGCGTAACTCACATCACTGCTAAAACTTTGATTTCATTGCTCAAATTATTTTAACCCTTGAGCAAGGCATTTAACCCCCGGTCGCTCCAGTGGAACGGCTCAGTGGCCGGTAGGGGTGAAACGGTTCCCGGAAAAATTTCTATTTCTGTTTAATATGTTTCTATTTCCTTTTTTTGACATCTTAGTACCTGGATGACTGAAGTGAATCCACACAGAATGTTATCTTTTAACAACAAAGTGGCTTATTTACTTTTGAAAGAAAGTCTGTTGATTTAGTTATACTGGTTATAATATACTTTTTTTTCAGTGAAAAAAAAAGTGCACCAGGTATACTGTATATACCGAACTGTACGGAAGAGTATTAGGGCCATTATAGGTGACTTTTTTTTTTTTTTTTTAACTGCAGCCGGGTGGAGGAGGGTAATATTCTGAGAAAAAACTCAGAAAAAACTCGGATATTATTAAATTCTGAGATTAAAGTCAGAAATTTGTGAGAAAAAAAACTTGAAATTTTTGATTTTGAGTTTTTTCTCACAAATTTCTGACTTTAATCTCAGAATTTCAGATTTTTTTCTCAGAATATCCCACCCCCCCACCCCCTACTGAAAAAAGAAAAAACTCAGAAAAAACTCAGAGATTATTAAATTCTGAGATTAAAGTCAGAAATTTGAGAGAAAAAAAACTAGAAATTTGAGATTTTGAGTTTTTTCTCGCAAATTTCTGTTGTTTTATTTTCTTGCAAATTTCTGACTTTAATCTCAGAATTTCACAGAACATTACACTCCCCACCCCGACTGCGGTAAAAAAAACAAAAAACTAAATTCACCTACAATGGCCCAAATACTCTTCTGTAGAACCAAACCAAACCAAACCGTGAGTTTTCTGACCCATTACACCCCTAGCGACCAGCAGTAGGAGGCTGTGTTGTACTGGGCAGCTTCCGGGTGTGAATGCGTGTAACTGTTTGAATTTGGAGCAGAAGGCTGCTGAGAAAGAGCATGGCCCATAGCAAACCTTCCCTGGGTAAACAAAGGTTAAAAAAATATATGATGTCAAATTTCATGAAGAGGAGTGAAAGCTAAATGCGAGTTTAAAAGGTGCAGAGTGGGTGTTGTGGTGCTGCTGTGGTTTGGTGGGGGCAGCGGCGGGACGGTCTGGGCGAAGAGGAGGCGACCATACTGGCTGCCGCTGCACTTTTTAATTGCCGTCTGTTCCCAGGAGCGCAAGACTTGAGGCTTTTTTTTTTATTATTTTTATTTTTTTTATTTGTTACTGCACAATAAAGCTCTGTTTGGAGTTTATCTACGGAAAACAAGAGCTGTCCTTTCAAGCCCGGGGTCACCGAGGAGTGTGTGAGCCTTTTCTCGCTCTGTGATGAAGGTCACTAACTGAGCTCACCTCCCACATCCATTGTCTGTACTGCAAGTGCTACAATAACCCTGGCTATCTTCCCTCTCTCTCTCTCTCTCTCTGTTTCCCTTTCATAAACTTATCTGGTCTGCCTCCAACCTGGATAAACATTTTCAAGCGGCGCACAGAGCTGCTGTTTTGTTTCCGTTTTGACGCTAATTAATGATTCCCCCCGTCTCAGCGAGGAACCAAATCTAATTACCCCAACCTCTAAAACAAAATAGTTTCAGATACATGGAAGTTTGGAAAGTTAAACATCCTGTCAGTCTATCAGTTATTGAGCCTCATGCCATAGTGTAAATGCGGGAAAGTTGTTCACAGGATAAACTGATTGCTCTGTGAATTAGACAGTGTGGTCAAACGCACAGCGAGAGCCATCAGCATCTCTACAGGCTGACAAAATTGAAATGCAGATGTAGGAGAAGGGACGGGGATGTGAGAACGAACGCTCCTCTCTCTCTCTCTCTCTCTCTCTCTCCCTCTGGAGGTGAGGACAGACGAAAGCCAGATCGTCTCTACGCAGCGCTGACCCAACCTGAACCGCTCACATCACAGGAATTGATTCCTTTTAATGCCTTTTGCCTAGCAGGCGCTTTCCTGACAGAAAAGCCCTAAACGGCAAACATTCTTAACACATTTTTCCATTTGTACAGCTGGATGTTTAATGAGGCGATTCAGGTTAAGATTCAGGTCAAGTGCCGAATGTATTACAGCAGGGGGGGCGGGGGGGGGAGACGTGAACCGCCGACCCTCTGTTCATTAGCCCGCTCCTCTGCCTGCTAATGGATACAGTAGACACTCCTGAGATGCCGGCTCCTTGCCTCGTATCTCAGAGATTGTGATGTGTCTCGTTTCTGAATCCTTTCTTCTCCGTAAAGCTCTTCGAGACAAACCTGTTTGCACGATAAATATGATTAGAATTTCAACTGAACAATAAACAGAGGCAAGCTGGAGAAGTCGAAGTCTGAAGGAGAACCTGAACCCGAGGGGAAAAAACGTGGAGTGGCAGCGCTCTGCGGCCCCCGTTGGCTTTTTCTCTTTCATGAGCTTTTAGGTGGCTGTGACAGAAAGCAGGCGCGTGTCGCAGAGACCCGGCCGCTCGCGCTGCCACACTGTTATGAGCGTCACCGCTCCGGCACCATGGGAAAAAAACAAAAACCGAGGAAACCTTTGATATTTAAACCACGTCGGTTTTACAGCGACGCTCGCTCCGTCTCTTGCCTCCTGCTCCATCGCGGTTCAAAGCGCTCAAACTTTTCACGACGTTTTGAAAGAGAAGATGAGAGGGTGATTTTTTTTTTGTTTATGTGCTTCACGTTTCACCGCTCACCTGCTCAGCTCGGGTAACAACGACACGGAACCGAACGACACAGACAGAAACGTTCACGTTGCTCGAGGACACTTTCAATTTAAACCGATCAAACCAAAGTAAAGAACGTGCCGAGAGAGGCTGGAGCAAACTTTACTGTGCCTGACAAAACAGAATGCTGCTGCAAAAGTTATCCGACAGCTCCTGATAACAAACGATCTGTGTGTTTCAGGATTAAACATGGCAACAGACTGTAGAGCCTGTGGGCCAATTTAGGGCCCATCCTGCCCGCCCGGCCCCCCCCCCCCCCCCCCCTTGTTTCCCACTGCAGTATTGAGCACCTGTCTCGCTATAACCACAACAGTGCAGGATAGCCTCCTTGTCTCGGGCCGTTAATTCACCCGCGGCTACGTACAGAACAGTTGTGTGCGTTAGTGTAAACATTACATTTGGCCGGCAGCCATACCATCCTGCCGCTCCAACAGCTGAGGCTGACCAGGAGCCGAGCGGAGGCAGGACTCCTCCTCCTCCGCTATCTGTGCCTGCTGCGCTCGGCGGTGGAGGATCCATCACGGTTCCTCTCTCTCCGGATCACGCCGGGCCTCCTCCTAGTTTCACGTGTTCTCGCGTTCGTAAATCACGTCTCCCCGCGCTAACCCGCACGAGGAGAATCGCCCGCTTGCTTACGTACCCCCATTAGGTGGAACGCCATCGCTCAGTGATCTGTGATGGGTTGTTGGAGGAGATGGGAGACGAGGAAACGTTTATTTGACAAACGCTCCGAACAGGGGAGTTAATAGGCTTATCGTGACGCATTCGCCTCTGAATCAAATGATGGAGCAAAGGGTCTTAAAGAGGCTGTCCTGTGTGGCTCAAACTGCTGTTTATTTTAGGGATAAGAGATACACCGAGCTGTTAAACCGTTAAAAGTGTCGTGTTTATTTCTTATCCGCTGCTGTCAGGCAGTTAGTGGCATGTTGCAGAAACAAATACATCAGGCTGGGGCTGGGCAATAATTCAATATTACCGTATATTATCGTCATACACAATTCTGTTCTCTAAATTAATAATCAAAAGCAAATATGAATCACAATCTTCCACAATGATCTGAAACAGGGAATATTTGAAAATTGCAGTTTTATCATCCTTTATATTTCAGTGTATTTGAATGCAATGAGCATCAATTTGATTATTTAAAATGTGATTTTGCATCAGACCTGGGTAGAAAAGGTTTTGCAATCTTTTTCATGGTTTATTTTTACTCTACCTATGTGCCAGATGGGTGAGGTTTGCCACACAGGACAAAAGAGTGACTGCCAGAAAATGACTGGAAAGTCACTTTAGCATGCTTCTACGTGATGGACGGGCACGATCTGGACTGACCCGATTCAGTAAACCCCACCCATCCGGTACTCCCTGCAGATTTAAACAAACCATCAGAATTATTTGCAGCTACTATTCCACCCGGGTCTGGAGGACGTGCTGTACATCTTCAAGACCCCATCACACAGGAAAAGAAATAAAAATTAAAAGGTGTCCTCTCTCCACCTCCTGCCTGCCCTGGACTGTGTAGATAATAATAAAGATTTAATAGGTGAAGGGGGGGGGGAGGGTTGGGCTGTGTGGCAGCGGCGGCCGTACATCTCCCCCTCTCTCTCAGCCCAAACAAAGCGCGCTCTCTGGGTACAGCGCCGTCTCCAGGAATAGCCTGATTCTGGCATCGCTCAAGGCCTTATAAAGCCAGGTACAGAGTCCGGATGCCAGGGATCGAGCTGTCTCGGGGGTTCGGACGCCAGAGAGAGGAGCTGAGATACTGCAGGGTTTCTTTCTGTCTTTTACAGCCAAGCCACGTTTCTCTCTCTCTCTCTCTCTCTCTCTCTCTCTCCCTCTACCCTCTCGCACACTGACAGGAAGCTCTGTGATAGATCAGGACTCATCCGCGACGTTTCACACAAAAGTCGCCGAGCTGAATGTCCTTTGTTGCTCCGTGAAGCACTTTGTGAAGAACCTGTTTGCTGGAGGGGGTTTATAAATAAATCTAACTTGACTTGAGTTATTACTGCGAACTCCTTGGACCTAAATGTCCTCTTTTCAGTGTCTGGTGGGGGGTTGGAGGTGCTGAGTCCGGCTTTCTCGTTCGCTCGCTGCTGATTAGGAGACAGTTTTGGATTTCACTCTCAAGTTTCGATTTGTCACTTCATGTGCGCGGAGAAGATTTCCCTCCCATCACCATATCTGACACCAGAAATTAATTTGGGCAAATAATAGGCCAGATCTGCGGCAACTGGGGGCAACTCTCTTCTCTGCTGCAGTCTCTTAGTGATTTACGCTGATGAAACAGGTGGATTTTTACATTAAAATCTTGCCTAGTGCAGCTTTAATTACAGTAGTGGTGGTTCTCTCTGTGCAATTCTTTGTCATTACTGTGATAAAGTATTGTATTGACTTGTTAGTTACATTGTGAACAATTAATTATAAATGTGAGTATTCGAATTGTTGCACAGTTATCATCCCACCTCTGTTTTATACTTTGCCTTGGTAAATTGTGCCAAAACACAAGGACTAATTAAAGGAGAATATATTCCCCTTAGTATTTTTTTTCTTTTTTAAATGCTGCAGTAGGCATTTGAGAGGTAACTGTTTGAAAAATTTGAACCATAAATCCTGTGCGGTGACTTTAACCGCTGCAGCATCCCTGGACACAGTAACTGCATTTATTTTCACTGCGTAATGAGGGAAACTCTCTTTACACCTCTGTAACAGCCCAGCCTTTCCGGTTCTGATTGTCAACCAAAACATTTCCTCCCCAGTAAACCTGTGTTATCTTTGTGAGAACGTCCTCCCTCACTTCCTGACTTCTGTCCACAGCGGCTCATTGAGGTTTACCTGGACAGAGAGAAGGTCAGAGCGACCGCACTGGTGTGGTGGTGAGAAAGAGAGAGCGAGTGTGTGTGTGTGTGTGTGTGTGTGTGTGTGTGTGTGTGTGTGTGTGTATGTGTGTGTGATCTTCAGTATGTGGGAGCAGAGTGTTTAGGACTGCCAGGTTTCCTGCTCCCAGCCTCTTTATCTCTCCCACACTGGCTGAGGTGTAAATCACTCTGAAGGTTTATACAGTTCTTCTACAAATCTCTGCTACCTATAGACGAAGAAAGACGTAACATAACATAACATAACATAACAACAATGTAACATAACATAACGTAACATAACCCCGATGCGGCATAAAATATTGATTTTTAATGACTTCATTACAAGTAATTAAAGTAATTTACAAGCTTCTGCCAAAAAAAAATAGTTCAACATAACTGTAGCCATAGAACCATCTGTAGCTACTAGCATCCATGGCTACACTGTATCAGAACTGTAACCACTGCAACATAGGGCTGGGCGATATGGTTGAAATCAATATCATGATAATCATAAGGATTTTTCTCAATATCAATATATATCACGATATGGTTCATGTATGCAAAATCATGTTAAATAATCAAATTAATGTTCATCTCATTGAACTGAATGGTAATGTTAGGTGTGATGTCAAACAAAACAGAAATATTCAAATAATATTCCTACCATACCTCATTTTATGAGCGTTTTTAAGTAAAATTTGCTTGTCATCATCAATTTAGTCAGCAGAAATGTGTGTCACGATATTAAAATATCTTCATATCATCACAATATGATTCTACTGAAAGACAATAAACGATAATATTGAATTATCGCCCAGCCCTACTGCTACATAAACAAATCGAATAAAATTATATTTTATTTTTGAAACATTTCCATGTTTTATAACCTCGGTTAGCTGAGTGTATAAGTACAATATTTCCCTCTAAAATGTAGAGGAGTATAAGTAGAAAATAGCATAAAATGGAAATACTCAAGTAAAGTACAAGTACCTCAAAATTGTACTTAAGTACAGTACTTGAATAAATGTACTTAGTTACTTTCCACCACTGATGTTATGTTATGGAAAGTTATGTTATGTTATGTTATGTTATGTTATGTCCACTAACTTAACTTTTGGTGGATGCTTTTGTCCAAATCACCTTACAGAACCATGAACTCAGACATTTTTAACATGCGTGTCCCCAGTGGGAAACAAACCTCTAACCCTGGCAGTGACAGCCAATAGCTGACAATGTAAGGTGAGCAGAAAATCTACCTAGTGGGTTAGGGGCTGAAACAGGTTTGAAACCAATTGCAATGCACCACACGCATCAGAGTCTAACAGAAACACAATGAGCTCTGTACAGCTTATATGAACACCGACTGCTGTTGTCGTATACGATAAATAAAACTAAAAAAAACGAATCAATTTATCACCGCACACCGAGCTACACTGAACTGCTATGAGTTTATTTGTGAGCATATTGCATGTAGGACCAGGAAGGAGAGCAGGCAAGAGGGGAGAGAGCAATTCATCTGCGTCTGACAGACTGTAATTACTGCATTGTCAGAGACAGAAATAGGGTATGGACGTTGTTTAAATGGCCTTTTAATAGCACAGAGAGGTACTTAGTGATTTCTAATCATTTGTGGCGGCAGTGGGTGTAATTCCGTTCCTTAATCAGATCTCATTAGCGGGTCCCCGTCTGTAGCAGTGATTTATATTGATCGTCAGACTCTCGACTCAAATGGTGGAAGTTAATTAAGCGATAAACGAGGAAACAAATTAACGAGGTCTAAATGCTGGGGCTGTTGTACAGGGAACTCCTGCCGGGGTGTACGGACACAAACACTAAAAAACAAACAAACAAACAAACAAACTCTAAAGTTGACACACACTGCAACCTGCATGATGCTGATGTAGAGAATTCTGATGTTGCACTCACATACTCTTACATGTAGGCTATGTTCAGTATGTATGTGTATGGGTACGCATATTGTATATGTATATGTATTTGCAACCTATATGATCTTGTGTAAATAAACATATATGCATATTTAAGTGTATTTTTGCTCATGCATATTGCTATATGTTGTTTCTAATCTTTGTTATCTTTGTTTCCATGGCTCTTGAACAAGAACTTTTTAATTTCAGTGAGACTACCTGGTTAAATAAAAGTTGAAAAAGTAAAAACACTGATATTAATTAAATTTCTTGAATGAAAAAAATGCTAAATGAGAATTATTTTATGAAGCAACTGATTGGCGGTTGAAGTGAACGGGGCTGACACACAGGGAATACCTGTGCAGAAATATGTTTTTCTTTTTAATTTTTCTTTTTTATCTTTACTGATCAGAAGGAGATCTGAAGCATTTGTGACCAGACTGGTTCAAATCCCAGGACTGGCTGTGAAGATCTGGGTGGGCAAACTGAATGAGTAATGAGCTCTCCACTCCAAAAGCTTCCATCCAGCTGCCCTTGAGCAAGGCACTGAGCACCCAACTGGTCCAGTGGAGCTGATCAGTGGCAGTACAAGACTGGTTATGAGTTTATGAGTTTATTTATTTAAGAAGGGACAATGCACATTAATTAACATAAGCACTTAAGTCCATCATGTCAAAGTGCCAGATTTAGCCGTACAGGCTAGTTTTCATCTGCAGTCCCTGGCAGGTTGATGGCATATAAAAAACATTAAAAGAAAACATACAAGAGCACATAAGCACAGACAAAAGCATTTAAGCACAGAACAGTAGTAAACAATGACATAACCACCATTCCAGATTATGACAGCATGTTTGGTTGTCCAGTAACCACTGTTTTATAGATTTGGAGAAAGAGTTGAGAGATGTGATGTTCCTTAGTTCTGTGGGTATAGTGTTCCAGGCATGTGCTGCTCGATAGGAAAAGGCTGGCTGCCCAAACTGGGAAACTCTCAGGTGTGAATGTGTAACTGTGTGAATGAGAAGCAGGGTGTTGATGAAAAACTGCTTGTGTCCTCAGCAAACCAGATAAATAATGGTAACAAAAACAATACAGGAAAACAGGGTATTACTTTACAATAAGGGTACACTAAGTTAAGGGTTAGTTAATGCTTAAAACAGATAAACAATTAACTAATTTGTAATTTACTAATGGTGTTCATGTTAACTAAGGTATTCATTTATACATTATTTAATAGTTTATAAAGATAACTATTAAATAATGTATAAATTAATACCTTAGTTAACATGAACACCATTAGTAAATGATTACCAGACACATTAGTTAACTGTTAATTAAGGGTTAGTTAATGCCTGTTAAGCATTAACTAACTCTTAATTAATGTACCCTTATTGTAAAGTGTTACCGAAAACAGTTTACTCGGCCTGTTCCACTCAATGATAAATATTAATAACAATTTTTATGCACATTTTTCACAGCAGATTTTACTGAATCGTTTTACTAACTTCAGTTTCTAATTATGGAAACTCTGAAGGGACAAATATATATATATTACAGCACGGTAGAATATTAATGCACTGTGAATGTGGAGTAGTGACGTTTGCCTTGCAGGGTCTGACATTTGGTGACAATTAGATGGCATGAAAGGAAGAAAATGGGAAGGCAATGGTGCCATTAGCTCCAAAACCTCTAAGAGAGAAACTGATATTAGGATGATGGAGGGAGAGAGAGAGAGAGAGAGAGGGAGGGAGAGAGGGAGAGAGAGACAAGGAGGGGGATAGAATGTAGAAAGAAGGAGAAAGCGAGAGAAAGCGCAAGGGAGACAACCAGAGAATATCTGTCTTTGTGTGTGTGTGTGTGTGTGTGTGTGTGTGTGTGTGTGTGTGTGTGTGTGTGTGTGTGATGTGTATTCCTGACACCCTGGCAGGCAGGTTTAGGTAGGAATGTCGCTGGGCCCCATGGCTCTCCAGGCCCATCATCAGCTGAATGGTAAACTTGTGCATTCCTAAGAGACAGAAATGTGTCACAACCGATTCTGTGTCGCTCTGGAAAAGCTGACTGCTTCATCAATACAATCCCAAAGCTCAAATAAAGGCCCGGTCTGAAATAACAACCTGTAGCCAGAAATGGTGTTGCGGTTCCTCTGGATCCACATGATGACCTAATATCAAATCCACCTGGATCTTCTCTGCTGTTTCCCTCCTTCTCTATCTCTCTCCCTCTCAGCCTTCCTACTGTCTTCAATAAAAACAGAAAATCTACCAAGGGAGGTGATTGAATCTTTGCTGCCCTGGAAGTGCTGAATGTTTTATCATCAGTGCACCGTGGCTCTGACCCCGGCACTCCTGCTCCTCTCTAACAACAGGGAGGAAAACATATTGCTTTATATTTATCTAGAAGTCTCTACCTTTGAAGCCACCTGTACCTCTCATCTCTGCTGTCTTTCAAATCCAGTAGTTATGGCTCCAGATCACAGAACCGGTTAGTTTTAAAGTAACAATCCATGACATTTTCATATGAATAAATGTCTGTTTTGCCACTTGATGTATCTACTGTATATTGTTTCATTTTAGTTAGCGCAATTTACTTTTTTTTTCATCTCTTGCAGACAATATGCAGCTAATTGAAAAAAACGCAATCTAGTGTGCTTGATATAAATGAGACTGAATTGCATTTTAAAACAACATACTGTACTTGGCATATTACTATAACCTGTTTTTGTGGTGGGAAACACAGACGTACTCTAACAAATGTTGAGTAACTTTTCTGGAGAGTAACTTTGCAAGTTTTTAAGAAAAATAGCAAAGTAAAGGTAGTAATTACATTTAAAAATTGTGACCTGCACTGCCTATAACTTTGATGACCAACTGTAGATATTTAAGCTTAGCCTACTCTACTTTACTGTTACTGTTACTGTTACTTCTTTACTGTCACTTTACTGCTAAATTCCTAAGATGTAGACTTCATTACTGTAACAGGATCGGTCAGCCTTTAATGTGTGTAAGCCTCCCAACTTGTATCCCATTTTAAGACACAGCATAATCACAAATGACACAAACAGAGAATCTGGTGGTCAGTCAATACTGTGTAGATTACATTTATACATGTAGCATAAACATAAAGTACTTACATCTACAAGTATTTAGCAGCTGCCATAGTTTAGTAGTAGATTGTTGTGACTGGAGAACAGACTGGAACTGACATGGTGATCGGTTGAGCTTTCTCTCTTGTGAAAGCACCTGTCAGGCCTGAGCATCACTGTAAATGTAGTTTTTCATTGGCAATTACTAATCTATTCAACCAGAGACAGAACATTAATTCTTCGGTTATGACATTGCGAACAGAGAACAGACTGTAAATGACATTTACGGTGATCAGTGGAACTTTTCCTTCTTTTCTGACATATTTGACAAACCTCGCAGTGAAAATGTATATATATTTTTTTGTAATTAATTTCTATCTCTTTAAGCAGAAGCACTGCATTAGCCATCAGGTTGTGATGTCGTGTTGATACTGCAGCCAACAAGAATAGCCTCAACAGAAGAAGGACAATCTGGACTAATGCATGTACCCAGGAGGAAATAATTGAATTTTTATCTATTTTACACCATAATGAATCCTTACACATTAGCGAGTGCGCAGCCCTGAGGACTTTGCAGAGCATGGATAATTACTTAGTGGGAGCTGAATCTATGGGCCAGTCAGAGAGAGGGAGAGAGAGCTTCATTATACTGCAAGCTAAGAGGACATGATGGTGGAGGAGGCATCTGTCACTGCAGCCATATACATTTATCTGTTGTCTGCTTCCATGTGAGGGCGAGGGAATCCGAGAAACTATTCATTATCAGATAAAAGAATTAATGCAAACTCGAATCGGTTTGTGTGTGTGTGTGTGTGTGTGTGTTGAGGGGCTGTGTGTGTGTGTGGCTTATGTGAAAGAGCGATTGTCTGAGGAGCATGTGTATGTGATTTTGCAGTGTATATGTGTATGCATGCATTTGTGTGTGTGTGTGTGTCTGTCTGTGTGTATTTGTATGAAAAAGAGATATTCTTAGTGTGTGTTGAGTGTGTATGAAAAAGAGAGATTGTCAGTGAATGAGTAAGTGTGTGTGTATATGGTTGTGGGTGTGTATATGTGTGTCTGAAAGAGAAGTGTGTGTGAGTGTGTGCTGTATGTGTGTGTATATAAGTTTGTGTGTGTGTGTGTGTTAAATTGTATGAGAAAGAGGTGTCAGTGTGCTACATGTGAGTGTGTGTGTGTTAATTTGTATGAAAAAGAGAAATTGTCTATATATGTGAATGTGTGTGTATATATCTGTATGTGTGTGTGTGTGTGTGTGTTTCTGTGTGTGCACCTGGGCATGCACGCAAGATTATGTGTGTGAGAGATTTTATATGTGTTCGTGAGTGTGTGTGTGTGTGTGTCTGTCCATGCATGCATGTTTGTTTGAGATTGTGTGTGTCTATGTGTGTGTGGCATGTTGAAATCCTCTGATTTATATTTATCTCTGCTTCAGCAGACACCACCAATTATTTCCATAAGTTTACTTGGGAAGGCAGTTAGTCTTAGAATTTAGAACGCAGGCAGGTGCCGTGAGCTCGCGCTGGTCCTTCAGTTGGCGATTATCAGCAGAAGCAACTGTATGTACCAGCCGTGCCAGCCGACTCATTTTGCATTTATAATTATTTTGCAGGTGAGTCAAGTGCCACCGAGCACTTAAATGCGTCCACTGTAATGTGTGTGAGCTAGCGGAGCTATTGTTTCTGTTCTTGGTTGTCCGTGCATTTTTTGGGGTAATCTACTTTAATAACTAACGTTAGTTCGCTACCGCGACTATAACGGTCATTTTAACCATTTTACAATATTTACAGTTACCTGTTAGGTTGTGATAACTCACATACATGTGTTGTGTAGCAGGTGGTACCCGTGGCTTGCCGTATCCACCTGTCTTGATTGCTGATAGGGAGCTGGATATATAGCAGGGTAGGTGTGTCTTTGGTTTTGTTGCTCTCTTCCGGGTTGGAGGACTGAGAGGAGTTTGTCTCGTCCTCGAGGATGAGTGTTTGTCCGATGGGGGTAAGGGATTGAAAATGTTTTTAGTCTATAAGTAAATTGAAGTGGACTATTGTGTTTTTGATGGTAATTCTCTGTGCATTTCAGCGCGATATTGCAGCATGTTAGTGTGCTTTCAGCTGGTCGGAAGTAGACCTGGTGTGGGAGAGTCCATGCCGACGCAGCAGGTATTCATAGTAGCCGATTGTTTGTTGTGTTTTTATATATTTTTAGTCTGATAAATAAATAAAGTAATTGTTTTTAATCTAGGTACAGAAGAATGTGAATGCTTAATGTATTAACTGTGAAATGATTGTTTGTGTGTTGCAGTGATTGCAGGAGGGTCATATCACTGCTCTTGCTGACCGTGATTTGTGTGTTTTACTGTATAACGTTTTTCTTTATTAGTCCGCCCGGGTCTTGCAGGACTCTAGGACGAAAAGAATTGGGAGGTCGTCCTGTAAGGGCGGACTAAGACATTGTTTATGTTTGTTTGTTGTTTGTTCAGGTCCACACTTGTCAGCTCCCCGAAAGACGCGGGTAGCTTGTACCCTGTTAGCCCGAGAACTTATAGGAGTGTCTCACCTGTTTGCTTATATATTTGCACGTGTGAATTGGAGTGTCCACAAAACCTAGTGTGAAACGTTGTAGTGCCCTGTGTCCTGGAGTGTGGACCTTATCAATAGTATAGAATAAACTTTCCCGGTTAACTAGTATACAAAGAATACGGAGCGAGGCTCGGGGGGCGCGGGAAGTGTGGTTATTGTTTTGTACTGTCCCTTGTTTTGTAATAAACCCTGGCATTTGCATTTTCTATTTAATACCGGTTTCTGTCATAGTTATTTGGAGTGGGCACCACCACATCTTGCCTCCTGAGAATATCCTATGCAGAGAGGCATAAGCGGGTGTAACAGTTGTTTGTTTGGGAGTGTGTTTGTTATATTGTAGATGTTTTACCTTGAAGGGGAGCCGGAATGTGGGTGTGTTTTGACTTGCGGTGGCTAGCGGTAACATCAGCTGTAGTAGTGGCGTTTACAGTCGCCATGGCAACGGCGCACCAAGGCAGATGCCAGTTGTAAATATAGTTTAATCAGTTTTGTGAATGAAAGTGTAGAAATACATTACTTATGATTTGTAGAAAGGTTAGTACATTACAGAATGCTTGGAATAGATAGTAGTGTGATTAAGAATTATTAATCTAATGTAGCTTAATTATAATTTTCTATTGATGTTGATTATTTTGATCATTATTTTGTATTAGTAATCACAGTGATTTGTACAGTATTTGTTTGTCAGTTGGCGATTATCAGCAGAAGCAACTGTATGTACCAGCTGTGCCAGCCGACTCATTTTGCATTTATAATTATAAATATGCCACTCTGAGTCCAGTTTTGAGGTTCATGAGTGCAACATGTGCATGTGTGTGCGTGTGTGTGTATGTGTGTGTCTTCATGCATGTGTCTGCATCTCCTGCTTGCTCGCATCAGTTGGGGTCGAGCTCATTGTTTTTTTGATAAAAGGAAGTTTCACCAGTTGCTTTCACAAACACAACACATCCCCGAAGAGGAAGAAACTGAGGAGCGGAGGCTGTTTTTTCAGCCATTGCTGCTCAGTCGACCATTGCTTATGAAATCATCACGTAAATCTCCACAGATACGCAACTGTTGTCAATGGACTCATCGGCCTCTCCCCCTGTCCCGCCCCTCGCCCTCTGTTCCCAAAGAAAAGGCCTTGTCCTCGCCTCCCCTCCTCTAAGAAGCCGGGGGGGATTAAGGCCGGGGTCCCAAAACGAGACGGCCAAAGACCGACGTCCTCATGAAGAGTCTATTTCACACATGAGTGTGCCTCCATCTCATGCTGTTGGCCACTCTTTGAATGGGGAGAAGGAGAAAATGGAGGAGGGGGGAGGATTCCAATTGATCTCTTTAAGCCGTCGGGGCTTACTTAACTCATCCAGGAGCCGGCGCTCTGCTGAAGGTATCGCTAAGGCCCCACTTTGCATGAGAAAACCAGGATTAATCCAAATATTTATCCGTGCTGAGAGAGATGTTTTCCCAGTCTTTACATCCCCCGAAGAATTCTGCACATTTTTTTTTTTCTTTCAAACTCAAAGATTAATACGTTCTCTTCTCCCCGAAGCCCCGGTTTATATTGTAGCCGGAGCTGAATATAGGAAATCCTATGCATTGAGTGAATTGGAAATTACCTAAAGGGTGGCATAAATATTTCACACAATGAGAAATCGTCGTGTTTCTGCTCCTCCAGCGGGCTTCTGGCAGCGCTGAGGCTGAATGGGAAAGCGGGAGTGATTGAAAGGAGAGCGAGCAATCGGCTCTACCTGCAGACAACCGCGGCTTCACCGGTGAGACGTGTCTGATGTCAGACCTGTCACCACGGTTACAGCCGGCAACAACGTCATTTGACAATTCTCTCAGAAGACGCACCGAGAAACTCCCTGGGACGCCCGCCGCTCCGCTGCCAGGTGTCCATGGCAACCGCAAGCAAGCCGAGCATACTGTAATTCAATTGATATCTCACACTCTGCATGCAGCCAGTCTCCCCCTTTACCCCACCCAGCTCTCTCTCTCTCTCTCTCTCTCTCTCTCTCTCTCTCTCTCTGTCTGTCTTTGTCTTCATCTCTCTCTCAATCTGCCATACTCTTGCTCACTCTATTTTCACCTCTCTATCTCATCCTCTCTCTCTCTCTCCTTTCACTCTTTCCCTCTGTCTCTCTCCCATTTTCTCTCTTTCTGTATTTGTCTCTCTCTCTCTCTTTCTCATCTGCTCTCTCGTAGACTCTCTTTACCTCTCTCTCTCTTTCTTTCTTTCTTCCTGTCTTCCCCCTCCCTCTCTTTCTTCTCCTTTTTTTCTCTATCCCTCTTTCTCTGTCTTCTCTCTCAATCTGCCTAACTCTCTCTTTCAGTCTCTCTCTTGCCTTTCACTCTTTCTGTCTCTGCCTCTCTCTCCCTCTCTATCTCTTCTCTCTCTCCCTCTCTCTCTCTTCCTTTCTTTCTTTCTGTCTTTCTCCCTCCCTCTCTTTCTTCTCCCTTTTTTCTCTATCCCTCTTTCTCTGTCTTCTCTCTCAATCTGCCTAACTCTAACTCACTCTTTCTTCCAGTCTTTTTCTCTCTCTCGCTTTCCTTTCACTCTTACTGTCTCTTCCTCTATTTCTCCCTCTCTATCTCTTCTTCTCTCTCTCTTTCTATCTGTTTCTCCCATTTTCTCCACTTCTGTCGCTTTCCATCTCTCTCTTATCTGCCTTCACACATCTCTCTTTCCTTCTCTCTCTCTCCCTCTCTGTCTATTACCCTCTGTTTGAGAGGCTTCTCAGGGCCTGTCCTTGGGAACCATTGTCTGTGTGTGTGTGTGTGTGTGTGTGTGTGTGTGTGTGTGTGTGTAAACTGTTAGCTTGGCTCCAGCAGTATCTCAAGCTTTGCTATAAATCGCACTGTCAGACGAGCAGGCTAGCGTTGGGTCAGCCTGGTAGCATAGCGTTTTTGTTTTTTTCTTCTTTTTGCCTTTGTCCCGCAGCTCTTTAGCAAGGGGCGTGGACCGATCCCTCCTCCGCTCCTCAGCCTGTGGCTTCGTGGGGGGGTGGGGGGTGGGGGTGGGGGGTGGTGGAGGGACCCAGAGAGAGAGGAGGGACTCAGACCCAGGGAGTCAAACAGAGCTATTGAGGCAGGAGAATAGCCAGGCCGGGCAGGAGGAGGGCGAGTCCAGCCCACGCAGCGTGAGACGCACTATCATGGGAAAGATAAGCAGAGGGGAGCTGTGAGCCGCTCCGCCTCTCTCACACACACTGCACTGAGAATCGCACCGCTAAAACAGAGAAAAAACAAAAAGAAAGTGTCCTGCTCTACTCATCTGTGTCCCGCAAACAGCAGTAGTGCTAATAATGCCAGATGTTGTGAGATGATGTTAACTTTTTTTCATGGTGTCATGGTTTATTCTTTATTTGGATGGCAAGGTGGCAAGAATGACCCAGGTTCCTCTCCTGGTCCTGGTCCTGGTCCTTTCTGCGTACAGTTTGTATGTTTTCCTTTATGTGTTTATGTGTTTATGTAGTTTTACTCCGGTTTTCTCCCACAGTCCAATAAGGCATGAAATTCAGGTGAACTGGAGACTCTAAGTTGCCCATAGGTGTGAATGTGAGTGATGTCTGTGTTTGCCCTGTGATGGACTGCAGATCTGTCCAGGCTGTTTCCCTGCCTTCTGCCCAATGCATGCTGGGATAGGCTCAAGATAAATGGGTAAAAATCCCCCAAAGCAGAAATTCTCTTTTTGCCCTCTGGTCGGTCACAGCTCGTGCAGCAGGTTGGTTTCAGTATCTTGCTCAAAGACACTTTGGCAGGTATGTAATGGCCAGACTGGAGATCGAACCGGGCCCTCTGGTTGAGAGAGGACTATATTACCCACAAGGCCAGTGGTTCTCAAACATGTACCATCAAGGCCCAAGAATCTGCAGGTATTCAATCCAGCCAAACACTACAGCAGCTGATTTCACTGATTAGTTCTTCCTCTCTGGTTGAAGGTGTGAAATCAGCTGCTGTAGTGTTTGGTTGAATGAAAACCTGCAGGTACACACGGGAACCACTGCACTACCCCATCCTGACACTATTATAATTACTTAAGTCTAGTTGTTCTATGTGTTATGTTGTGAAAGTTGACCCAAACTAGACACACACATGTGCTGAAAAGAGGCTGAGAAACAATTAAAGTGAGAATGCAGAACCAATGTTGACGATCGATATATAAAGATTGCTTTCTCTGAAGTTAACTTTTTTCCTCTGCATGGGTACACACAAATCCATTACTGTTCAGGCGCTTCAGGGCAAATCTCCTTTCAGGACCCGCCTCGGCCAGTAGAGGGCAGCTGAGTCACACCTCCTCTTGTAAACGTATGCCAATGTATATATACTGACACAAACACTTCAGTCACCACACCCAAACCACTGGCACATACAGCAGGGTGACTGTAAGGAGTGTTAAAGTTATGTGGCTACATTTCGAGGCAACAGAGATGGACTTAAATTGCCTGTCTGTGAATAATATAGTTTCCCCTTTTAGGAACAAAAAAGGCACGAAAAAGGAATTTCATCCCAATTAACAATTCATATCCCTGGTACAAACCGGCCTGCTCTGCAAATTCTGCTCATGTGTCATGGCCCTTACCCTTAACTCGTGTGTATATGTGTAATGGTTCATGACTGAATTAATTAAAATTAATTAGTAATTAATCATTAAAATTAAGGTAGACTCTTTGCTTTTTCTATAAATATTCTGCACATGTCCCACATCCTCGTACTGAAATTCATTAAAAATATATACAGCGGTGAATGCAATATGATGAGATGAGATTCTGCCAACAACTTTTTAGGCCAGTAGAAAATAAGTTTAGACTCTGTATGAAAAGACAGATATTATACAACAGGATAAAAAAAAGCTGGCAAAACATCATCATTCAAAGAAAATGAGAGTAACATAAATATTGAGTATAAAATACCATGCAGCACAAGGCTGCCAGGATGTGTGAGTTGTAATCTGTAGTCTTTGTGTCATATTTCTTGGGCTCTTTTGGACAGAATAAGTTAATTTAGAAAACCCAGCATTATACTGCTGGACAACTGAAATGGTAAAACAACTCGAGGTGAAAAAACATGAATATAATTCCAGTTAGTCACAAGGTCAGGGCTGCAGCAGCTCTAGGATGAAGCATGGTGACCTGATGATTTCTCTTTGTGTCATGCTTCATTTAGAAAATCCAGCATTGTACAGCTGGACAAACAAGGTGGGAAAACAGCCATTAAAAGAAATTAGAGTTAAAAAACATATGAATAAAACACTAGTGACGCACAAGGTCGGGGCTGTAGAAGGGTGTGAAGTGAAGCGGTTATATGACGATTCAGTCTTTGTTTCATGTCCTTACTGGAGGGAAAAAATGCAGCATTCTATTACAGGGCATTTAAGGTGAAAAAAATATGAGAAAATTGGTAAAATAGCTGCTGTGAACGTTTTATTCAATAGTAGGAATGATGCATAAATCATGTCTGTCTGTGTCATGTCTCTTTTCACAGGAATGTCTTCATTTAGTATTATATATGACACTGCCATACAACAAGGCAGCAAAACAGGCATTAAGAATAAAAGCAGAGTGAAATAACAGTAAATTAAAAAATCTTGCATGACGCACAAGGCTGCAGTGTTAGGTGTGAAGCGTGGAGGCTGGCTGATGTCTCACTCTTTGTGGCAGGTCTCTTTCGGTGGGAACGTCTTCATTTCGAGGGGAGCAGAAAGCTGTTACACAGCAGGCTCATTCACCGCCAGCCTCAATGGGACAAGCACAACAATGGGCCTGATCAATGTACGCAGGCCCAACAAAGAACAGATAAGGAGTTTCTCAAGGATCAACAAGCCTGCTTTACCATCTATATTGCCTCAAGGATCCCCTTTGAAAACACTGCCAGAGTAGCCCGAATAATCTGATGCCTCTTCAAGATCCGATCAGCATTCACATACTCCCTTTCTCCTGGTATTCAGTTTCAGCGGTGATGAGATTGCGGCTGTTCGACCTGCACCCAGTCAATGGAGAAGCAGTTTGTGAAATGTTTAAATGGCACAGTGGGTCCAGTTGTCTCCTGTATCGGCTGTCATTGAGTCAGAATATGGCTGCGTTCACACTGCAGCTGAAACTGTCCCAATTCTGATTTTTTCCCTCCCATGCGACACAGATCTGATGCTTTCTAATCAGTGTAAACAGCAAAATTCTTTCTATTCCGACCCGGACCACGTGGGCATGTGCTACAAAATCAGATCCTGAAGCATGGAAACTACATGCAACTTGTATTTGAATGTTCGAATCAGAATTTGTCAGCCTTGCCATGAGAATAAGTAAATCTTACGTCATTCACATGAGACAGCTGTCATGATTTTGGCACCGTGGCAGCTTGGCTCAGTCAGTGTCAGCATGGAGGACAAGAAGACACAACAATGGAAAGAAAGCCAAAGAGCCGACTTGACTGGAGTTCAGGGAGACGACTCAATTCAGGAGGTACTGTAACTGAAATGTGTTGGGAACAAGTGAGAGGAGGGAAGGCACAAAAACAGATTTGATATCTTTCAGTCAGTTTTGAATGTGGGTTACATTACAGTGGGATAAACAATAAAAAATATAAAAAATCAAATATGAGCAGCAATTTGGAATTGAGCATGAAGGCCTGCAGTGTGAATGTCGCCTATGAATCACTTTATTTGCCAAGTACAGTAAATACACAGGAATATTTGTATTGGTGCCATTGGTGTGGAAACATATTGACAATTTACATAGTAACACACAGCACATACTGACACACATTGTAGGAATGCCACACTCTCCCTGCCAGTTTGTGTGAGGTTCTTCCCAATAAAGTCGATGGCCAGTTTTCCACTGTGGGCCAATCAGAGGCGACCCAGAATCCTTTTACACTTTTTACTTCACTACTACTACTACAGCACACTGTTATAACATGACTACATTTGAGGTGAGATGATTTATAAGCATCTTATTTTTTATTTTATTTTTTTTCTATCTTACCTGCATATTCTGCATGTTTTCTGTGTTCTTTCTTTGTATCTCTCCTGTAAAAAAAAATGTATGATGTTGTACAAGTCCTTGTGTGGCCTTGAAATGGAAACACAGACAATCTCAGACAAAGGCTACTTTGTCTGACACACTCCATCTTGTTTTTAAAGACAACACGATGAGTGCCAGACAGTTTAAACGACCACAAGAAACTATTTGATAGTTAATTCTGATTCTGAATTAGATTATTAGGCATTTATTAAAGGGTTGAAATTGGAGAGAGAGAGGGAATGAGATTCGACAAAGGTCCCAGGCCAGATTCAAGGCACCAGGATGCCCCAATATGCAACTTTTTAAAAATACCAATAAATTAAAATGATGCATTATCAGTTTGTGTCGGTCTGTGGCCTTTGTGTAAATGCTTAAATCCCCCCATTTACCTGAAATTGACTTTTCAATGATGTTGGGGGACGTTTTGGGGCGTGTACCATTTGCTGTGGGCGTGTCATGTGGGCTAGCTGCCACAGAGCAGAGAAGTCATAGAAACAACAATGATGGAGGAAAGCAGTAAGAAACAAAAGAACCGGAAAGCTTCAACATTCAAAAACGGTGAACATCAGTGTTGTTTTTTCTTTTACTTCAAATTACTGCAAATTCGCTGTCTGCTTCTCCAGTGCCTGTGGAGGCTCTGGGGAAGCCGGTGACCTCAGCCTCAGGCTAGAAGCCATTTCAAAGTAGACGGCTCATTAAGATGAGTGACAGGTGTCAGGGCGGGCATTTGACCAACTGAGGGGGAGGGAGGCGGGACTAACAGTACACTTCACTGTATAAAGGTGAAAAGTTGCATATGGTAGTTTTAAAAGAAATGCTAATAATTATTTGCAAGCACTATTTGACCTAGATCTTGTCGAAACCACTCAGAGGAAACTTTCCCATTCAGGCTGGCTCGGCTTTTACTTACTTTACTACAGAGTGCAGTGGGGAATTTGACTAAGGCGCTGCAGGGACAGCCGAGGGGCCTACAGCACCATACTGCTTAAATTCTCTCTGTGGGACACAGCAGACACCGAGGCCTGGGGGGGCGGCACGTCACGTGGAGCCGTGTGGATCTCAAGGCAGTGATGTCTTACTCAGGCTGTCGGAAACAGGAACACCTCTCAGTTTAAGGATTGCTGTGTGTCATTCTTGTGGTCACGGATGTTTGTAAGCATGAACGACTCCCAAAGCCAGAAACTAGAGAACCAGCAATTCAGCTTGTGATGTCACCAGGTACAGTGTAAGATGTGATGAAAGGCCAAGCCTCAGTTCTGTGGTTTCTGGCTTTGGGAGCGAGTTGTTCATGCTCATATTGATTGGACTTGGTTCTTGAGCGTGGGAATTCAGAAATCCTTAAACTGATGCTGTTCCTCTTTATTAATTTAACCGAAGAGGTCAGATAAAGGGTAAGGGAGGAGTCTCATTAGTGTGACAAGCCTCAGTTCAAATGAGCCAGCATCATGGTAGTGCATTTGACTTATTTGCTGTACTTTTTCCAATCAATTTAAATTGAAATTAAAATTGAAATTATTTAAGCACAGATGTATTGTGGCTGTCCTGGTGGCTCAGTGCACTGAAATGCAGACCATAATACTCTACTCAGTTTTGTTGTGGTGAAAGCCGTAAACTAATGAACACTATAGTCAGTGACCATAGAGACAGTGCATAAAATAGGCCACGCCCATCGTGTGGGAAATCACTGCACCGCTCTCCATTCACTTTGTGTGACTGAATGCACATCATTGTCATTATTGCCCAAATGAAACATGCCTAAAAGCTGTTGTGTGGTGGGATTCACAGCCAACAAACTTAAAAACCACAAATTACAGTTTTTTGTGTTCCCAAGCAAAACAAGGAGCCATTAAGAAGAAAAATGTGGATCCAGGCTGTAAGGAGAGAGGCGCTGACAGTGGCTCATGGTAGAAGAGGGGGAAACTTTGGGACCCCGAGAGTAAATACACTTAGACTGTATAGTTGTAAGACATAGTTTACATTTTAAAAATCGCTAACTGTTACCACGAAAAGTCAGGCCGTTGTAGTTATTACCAAATCAAATTCAAATGGGAACAAATTCTTCATTACGCCGGGGACTATTTTTGGTGCTACGGAACTACTTCCCTGAGATCGCAAACGTGTTTACAGCCGGCTTAATAAGTTGTGTGAGGAAAAAGTTGGCTGGCCCAGTGCATCGCGATGATGAAATATGCTGCCTAGAGACGTGTTTTTAATCGTTTTTTTAATACAATGGAGTTCTATGGCTGCTGGGACATGGCTTTATTGGGCACTGGCTACATGGATGAGACTTGTTGGCAAAGCAAAATCATTGCAGATTTTGTCATTTTCATAGGATTTGTTGATGGTAAGCAATGCATTAAAAAACACCAGCCTTATCCATTAACAACAAGATAGTGATAACTGACCAGACACTATGATTTGCTAGCTAAGAAGCTGACATTATCTAAACATATATCAGTGGCAAATTAGTTCCTAGTCAAAAACAGCACAGAAATGAAACATGTATATTCAATTCTGTTGAGGCCAAGTTATACATTTAGAAACGCTGTTCACAGGCCTCTATACACAAAAAAATACATATATTTTTCAGAACCGTTGTACCAACTCATGTCTTATTTCCTTGTAAATAGCTTGTCTTTTCATTCAGGTTTAGGTCTCCACTACTCAAAGACTGTCACCCTCTCCTCACTACCGCTCCCACCTTTATCTTTCCTGTCTTTCCCTATTACACTCTATCAAATAAAGCAGAAAAGCCATAAAAATCATCGCCACCTTATTTTAAACGCCGCCTTGTTGTCTTTGATAACAAAGCTCTGTTGGTGTACCAGGCAGCCTTGCCCGACACGGCGTCCCTGACCGCGCTCCTACAATCCCTGACTTGTCAGCAGACACGTAGGAAAACACAAGTGGAGCCTTGTGTAAGCGCTCTATCAGGCAAACTGTATCCAAACAATTCAAGCCTAATCTGCAGGGCATGTTCCATCCATCAGGCTGTCATGTGGTGATACTGAGCGGGAGTGTCAGACAACACAAGAGGCTGAAGATGAACAAAGTGCCTCTGACCTACTTCAAGTCAAGTCAAATTTATTTAGAAAGCGCTTTTAACAAAATAGGTTCAGCGTGCTTTACAAGGTGATGAAAGACATAAATACAGATAAAAAACAAGAGAGGACAAACACGTTGTAAATTCTACGATTTGAGGCCAGAATTGTGTGTGTGTGTGTGTGTGTGTGTGTGAGTGTGTACCTCCAAGGTCAGTGCCAATCCAACTCTCTTTCACAACACTCCACAAGTGTTTTTGTATGTAACTGAGCAGCCACTCTGGTGTTTTTAAAATGAAATATATGCTTTCTCTTCCATATCAAGAAGGGCCATTAGATCATAGCTGCATGTAATTGCATCCAGCCTGTTATGTGGAGAGAGAGATGTGTGGGAATCCAATCCATCATCTGATCTTCTGCAGGACCAGTCGAAAGGTAGTGATTATGGTTTCAGACCAGATCACAGAGAGAGAACACAACCACCCTGGGAAATGGATGAAACAGCGACGCAGTGGCTGCATCATTAGATAAATTGTGTTAAAATTGAGCCTATTTTAGGTTTATCTTGATTTGATTTGAATTGAGTTGAGTTGAAGTTCACGCCTATATGTTTGGAGCTGTGTTTTCTCCCTAGTCCCTTAGTAAAATTGAGACTATTTTAGCTAATCTGTATTTGATTTGATTTGATTTATTTGGAGCTGTGTTCACGGGAGTTTTGTTCCTACTCGAACTGTGGTGCGGTTGGCGGTGAGAGCGTAATCGGGAAACAACAAAGAGCACAAACACGGCCATGCTTAGCTAAAGTTACAGGAACTGGAATCAGATTTGTTTTGACTCCCTTCTCTCCAAAATCTCTGACCTGGCAGGATGTCAGGTCAGCAAAATTCTGTCCAATAAACAAACTACTTATGAATAATGTGACTTTTGTTTTGTTGTAATTGGGCAGTGTGAGCCTAAACAAACCACATACAAAAATGCAACAAAGTGAACATTTCCACTATGGTTCAGAGCGTGGGTTCAGTGTGATCGCACGCTTAGCTTAGTTTAGTTTTTAGTTTAGCTGACGATTACTAAAACACAACACATGCATTTTAAAAATTGCCAATGACGACACGTTTCACAATTTATCTTTTTTTTTTTACCACATACAGTTAAACGGAAGTCAGTTTAGATGAATTCAGGCCTCACAGCGGAGACCTACACTCACTGACTTTAAGTGAAATGAACCTTCATGACAGGCTCCTGCACAAATCCCATGAAAGGGTTTCATTCACTCAAAAGAATTGATCCCTTTTATGTTGTGATCCACCAGCGAGTGAATGGGTTTGCTGATCAATCTGCTGTGATCCTTTGGGGGGGGTTCAGGCTTTGGGGGGGGGGGTTCAGGCTGAAAGGGACAGTCGTCTCATTGTGTTAGTGACTGTCGGACAGCCAAATCCCCCGGACTGAAAGCTTGCAGATGCGTCACGTCGAGGTGCGTCGGCCTCGTCTCTCCTGGATTAACCTCCGCATTCTGATCAGGGGTTATCTGCTGAGACTAAAGAGCATGGGGTGATGATACTAGGCACACACACACACACACACACACACACACAAACATACCCCCCACACACAAATACCCTACACACATTACAGTCACACGCAAACATTCACACAATCACAGACAGTGGTGCAAAAAGTTCTCAAATCCTTCAGTTAAGTAAAAGCAGCAATACCATAATGGAAAAATACTCCAGCAAAAGTAAAGGTTCTGCACTCAAACGTTTACTTAAATGTATAGAAGTATTAGCAGTAAAATGTGTTGAAGTATCGAAAGTACTCATTCTGTGTGTATTGATGCATTAACCTCTAAGAAGTATTTTAATGTTGAAGGTCTAACTGCTCCATACACTGTTGGGGAGTTTAAACTCTAACAATGCAACATATTTTATCAGCTTAACATATCTTTTGCTTGTAAAACCTTATTCTGCAAAGTAACTAGTAACTCCAGCCGGCAGATAAATGTAGTGGAGGAAAAAGTATCTAGTATGTGAGTAAGTCTCACAAAATGGAAATACTCAAGTAAAGTGTCAGTACCTCAAAATTGTACTTAAGTACTTGAGTAAATACTTTCCACCTCTGATCACAGATGTACATTTACACACACTCACACTCACGTAGATGAAGGATAAGCGTGGCCTCCAGTGTGTGACCCCCCCCCCCCCCCACCCCACCCCCCACATACATACACACACCACATTCATCAGGGTCAGATCAGAGTGCTGTGACATCACTGATAGCTCTCTGATTGATCTGCACTCTGCACAGGATCAAACACTCAGCTGTATGTGAGGACAGAGATGCAGCTGCCTTCAGCCTGGTTTATATTTTACATTTTCATATGTGCATTTTCATTTGGAGCATTAATAAACTTACTTTTTGCATTCTAGGTACTTCCTATCTGTTTATTTTTTTATTTATCTTTGGGCTACTTTGGAAGACCTTTCCCCACTGTTTTTTTTTTATGTGGTTACATTTTACACTGACATTTACATTTTAGGCATTTAGCTGTAACTATAGTTTGTTTTCTTTGGTCCAAGCCACAGTGGAAAATTTGATTTTGACTTTGTTGCATTTTTGTATGCGGTTGGTTTAGATTTCCCACTGACCACTTGCAAGCTTGCTTGTATGTGTATGTATATGTACATGAATCACAAGTATTACGCAATTTCAATCAGGGAGACTACCTAAATCATTCATTCTTTCAGTTAGCCGTCACTTCCCTCTCTTTATCAGAGAGCCAATCGTCTAAGTCAGTGGTTCTCAACGTGGGGTCCGGGGACCAACAGGGGGGGTTCCAGGGGGTCCCCAGCAAATTGGTGAATTGTTAAACTTCACCATTATTTCATTTACAAGAAGTTAACACCATTAGAGAATGTAGAAGAATGACTGTTTTGATCATAGTTTCACTGTTATCTCTCTACCTACAATACAGATAGTCATGGGATTCTGGACAAAAGCATATCTAATAATACAAATATTCTCAGATTTGGGTTTTAGAAACAAAACTCATCAAATGGGGGTCCATGGCTCTAATGTGGACTACATTAGGGGTCCTTGATATGAAAAAGGTTGAGAATCACTGGTCTAAGTGACGGGAGTATAAACACGTCACCTTCTATGCTATTGTGCTACTCACAGATCTATGCTGTTTGCTGCTGTCATTCCAGTCGCTGTGCTTACCTTCGTTCCTCCTCCACTCCATCACCACCAATGTCCAGGCCCCAGAGGAACTCCCCAGGTATCCTAATTCCTACGTCCGTCCCGGATGTACTCCTAACTTCACGAATGGGAGGAGTTTCTCCAAGGAGCGTACGCCAAAGTTTCCATCATGTTTCATGTCATGAATAAAAAGGTTTTTCATTTGAGCATTCATCCTCGTCTCTCCTGATTGAAGCTTGTTTATGAGACAGAGTTTCGAGTTTGATAGTGGGATGGTGGGAGGATGGAAGGAGAAGGGGGATGATGATCCTAACAGCAATAGGAACAGTACTACTTGTTACCATGTTTTTGTTGACATCAAAATGTAACCAGAATGCTGTGGAAGTCTAAGTTTATGCAGATGGCATAAAACAAAACTCAGAGGAGTGAGATGTTTCCATGCTGTTTAATATTGGAGAAAGCCAGGCATCTTAACCAGCTTTCTCATATGACCTTAACCAGGTTCTTCTAACCGAGTCAAGACGTTTGCGTGTGCGGACCCAAAACCACTTGAGAAACTGGGTTAAGAGAGAAACTCTGTGCATGTTAACATTGCCAGTGTCCTCCTTTAACTTAAAAACACACTTTATAGGCTTGCTTTGATTTGAACTATGGTCTGTATTTAGATTTTACTGTTTCAGTTTTCCTCTGCATTTGCCCTTTAGCGTTTTCATATTTTTTCTTTTGTGTTTTTTATTTATCTTACAAAGCACTTTGTAATACTCTAAGTATTCTATAACTAAAGGGTGATTATTATTGTTATTATGATATAAGCTTAAATTCCTAGATCGCGACCATTACAAACAACCGATAGTTAAGAAATGCAAGAGTCACAGCCACAGCGCCCATGAAACAGATGTAACCAATATTATTACTGTGAGCCTTGAATATTTGTTTTCCTGACAGGAGCGAAAGGAGGAGGAAAAGGATAATATATGCACAGTAGGAGACGCTGCACAAATCCACCATTATCTATATTACTGCTGCCTTGGACCACTGCCACCATTCTCTCTAAAATATTGTAGTGCTGAAATCAAGAGGCACACTGTAGCATAAAAAAACTCCCAAACAGCAGGTTGCTAGATCTTTCTTGTGCCTATTAATCACTGAAAAGGAACCTAATTCCACTGCATAATTCTATTTGTGTTATTGCATAGTTTTGATGTCTTTACTATTATTGTAAAAGTGGAAAATAGTAATAATAAAGAAATAAAGAAAAATGTGTCGTGTCCAAACTTTTGACTGGCAGTGTAGATCCAATACACTGATTTCAATACACTGTTTTCCCTGCAAATTTTCCGTGACTGCGGCTCGTGACTTTAAAGTTCCATATTCTGAGTGAGTTATCTCTTCAACAGCCTCGCTGCAGAGGCCTTTCCACACGATCCTCCTCACACAGGCGTAGATCAGCCACTAAGTATGACGAGGACAGCGGCTACCTAACCCCTTAGGCATATCATGCTGAATGGATGTAATGGCCCATTGTCAAAGCCGCTGTAATGCCTCATTTTCAGGTAATACACCACATCGCGCCTTTGTGTCGGAGTCTGACACAGAGTTCAAAATCTCTTTAATTCTTGTGGGTTTGAGTGGAAGCTCTCTCCCCCCCCCCCCCAATTACGATTTTCTGCCGCTCGGTTCCCCTGACAGGCAGCCAATTATGTATTTTTTTTTTAAAAAGCCTTTCCAGCGAAACCCATCTTTCGCCTCGTCTGAAAACCCCCCTGTCTGAAGTGCGTTAAGCCACCGAGTTCGCAACGGCTGCAGAGCCACGAGGTTAAATCAAAATAATTCTCCGCATGCCAACACTGACCCGCAGCTCTATTAATAGAAGCACCTAGACTCTAAGTGATGCCGGTGATTGTGAGTGGGGAAATGGAGGGCGAATGCTCGTTTTCTAGTATTCCCCAAAGTCTGCCGCCACCCCGTTCTCCCAGAGAGAGTAAAATGAATTATAGCCTGTTTTCATCCCTGCTTGCTTTCTTTAATTCAGAAACCAATTACTTCAGATTTTCCACTTCAGGAGAGAGGGAGAGGGGGAAAGAGAGAGGCTGTGTGAGCAACAAAGATAGAAAAAAGGGAATAAGAGACAGAGAGAGAGAGAGGCGAGAAAGAGCACAAAGACAATCCCTCTTTGAATTAGTTTCATATGGAGATGCCAATGAAAGGAGGGAGCGAAGGGGGGGAAAAAAATCCATGCAGTTCAGTTCTCCCTCCATGCATTCTGCACGCCGGTCGCCCAAATTTCATGATAAAATATGTGCCAACAACACCGGGCTGCAGGTTTATCCACAACAAATTTATCAGAGATTGAACATGGCACACTTATTCTGGCACCATAAAAAATGCATATGTTATCCGAGCTAGTTAGGGTAAGCTACTATTTTTCAGTAAGCCAACTGAGAATACATTTCAACGGTGCTGGGATGAGGCTCCTGGAATGGAGGTTGCTTACACACACACATGGCAACATGGTTTCTTGATTCGTTATCTGCAGAATAAGCAAAAAAAAACAAAAACGGATGTTACATTATGTATGACGGCAGGAGTAGATAGACATCCGACATCACTCCAGGATGGAATATCCTCCCAGGCTTTCCCCATCCTCTGACCCTGTGATCTTCACTAGGAAACCCCAAACTCCGATCGCAGCTCTCATCTTCCCATCTATCCCCCCTCTATCTCCCTCTCTCCACAGCTGGAAAGAGCGCTGAGATGTTTCACTCGAGCATAACTACTGCTGCTTTTTGTTCAAATTTGCCTAAGATTTGCTTGTCTAGGAAATTACACAAGTACAAGAAAAGGGAAGCTCACTAAATCTGCTCATTTAGATTCAAGCAAAAATCTTCAGGATTTTGTGCATGTATCAAAATCTTCACCACAAATCATTAAAGGATTATTCATTTTGGTGTGGCCCAAATAATTCAGTGAGTCATCATCAGTCCATGGTTTGGGGATGACTCACTTTTAGCCCACAGCATGGCTGTAGTATCGGTTAGGGTTTGACCAAAATGGGTTTTTGAAGGCTGATACTGATATTCAGTGAAAGCTTATATTTCGTGCCGAAGTTCAGTATCTTAAAATTTGATCGTTTTCAAGCCAAAAATGAATGTAAAATTCATTTTCCCCCCGTGTTTCAATGAATTTTACATTCATTTTTGTGTTTTGTGTTTATTCTTGTCAGGGTGGAAAAGCCTCTGAAACAGCATTTAGAGCATCATGGGACACTAAAACTCTCCACTGAAACTCAGACTGATGAAATTATTTTAGTGTTAAGTAGCTCTTTAAGGCAGTGAGACCTACCTCACTTAGATGGCAGGAGAAGCTCTGGGACACATTACTGCCTTTAAATGAAGAATTAATTTACAAAGCCCTTGATTGAACAATCAAATGAATAAATAAAATGTGCAAAGGAAATAATAATGCCAATATCGGCAAACCATTAGTATCAGTTACGGGAATTGAAGTGGTGAAGTCCTGAATAATTGTAAAATCAAAATTTTATTGAATGAAATGAAACTTAATCAAGCAAGAGTGGGAATAAAATACTATAAGTAGAAGTGAAAGTACAGACTTAAAAATACTCATTGTTCAAGTCTGAAAATCTTCTCAAGGAGAGTTACTACAGTTACTTGAGATGTTTCTACCTCCTGTGGAGTCTTTTATCTCCTGCACAATCTGGTATTTATTCTCAGCTCTTTCTGGGTTCTATCACTATCATATATGTAGAGAATAAATCAAATCTGAACTCAAACAGTAGCTGTAAATAGCTACTTTCCACCTCTGCAGCTCTGGTTTGCCAGGCTAAGACAGGGATTTCCTTAGTGTTATGTGGTGCCAGCATTCACCTGCTGTAATGTGAAGCTATATATGTTATATAGGAGCTGAGAGAAGGGAAACGGGAAATGGGTTAGAATGAAAGGCAGATTACAAAAAAGACAAAAAGATACAGATAAAACGATGATTATCTGTCTTCAGAGATAGATAGATAGATAGATAGATAGATAGATGTGATATAATGTGCCAGTGTTTGCCTGCTGTATTTCCATTCTTCCTGTTTGTATTGTGGGGATACTGAGCGGAGCAGCAGCTGTGGGCGAGTCGGTTCTGTGCCAGCAAGATATTAGGACTCATTCCCAGAAATTGAGATCTAATGTACAGCTGGCAGAGAGGCAGGGCTGTTTTGCAGATAATTAGATACTGTTCTATTGTCAGTGTTTGTGTGAGAAATAGACAGAGGCAGCGTCGCAATTTCACACGCACACACACACACACAGCCAACCACACAGCTTGACTAACACGATATTTCACTGAAGAACTCCATAGAATTAAGCTTTTAAACATGGGAAAATGTGCATTGGGAAATTGAATCCTACAAAAGTCTGCAGTCGGATGTCTGTCACCCACCAACCCTCCTGTCCCCCTGAAATACGGTGGCCTGTAGTTGACACAAACAAAACGGAAGCTTGCTAAGTAGAACTGAGATCCAACAGAAATGTCTAGTGAAGAGCTAATATATCAGCATGCTAAATACTGGAAGAATAATTAAAACTGCTTTGTCATTTGCTTTTTTTTTGGCTTGAGAACGAGGCTTTTTAGCCTTCGTAGGTGAAATGTCTTCACTTGTAACTCCATCCTCCATCACTGATCAGTTGAAAATGTGCAGGTTTATATAGCTGGGGAGTTCTTTTTTTTTTTTTTTAAACAAAGTACAGACCAGAAAGTGAGTTTAGAAAGCCAGAAATCTCAGCAGTCCTGGCAAAGTAATCGCTGAATCACTGGTATTGATCCACAACCCTATCAACCCCCTGCGAATATACTGTGGTTATTTTGTGCTATGGGGCAGTAAAGATTGTACTCATTGCCCCTCTAATCTCCAACTGCCCCAGTAGAGCTGCTCAGCGGCCAACAGCAGACCCATGCACATTCCCAGTGTGTGAATGTGCAGAACTGTGTGAATGTGGTCAGCAAATCTACCCAACATAAAGAAAGTTAAAAGTTAAAATTCATTCTGGGGCGAAGGCTGAACTGATGTCCCAAAAACCCATTCAAGATAGCCAAATCCTCAAATGGAAGAAATCAGTGGATTTACGGCCCAGGATGATGTGTTTGAGGGCCTGCAGCAGATAACGGGGGAAACGGATGGCGAGGGGACATTCCAGAAACTTTTATCCAGACCCTCTCCGAGCCTCCAAGGTGAGGGGTTTAGCCCGCTTCAGTAAATCAGGACTACAGCCAAAGATAGGAGGGTGCAAGGTCACTGATCCCCTGCCCTCCTGGATCTTTTGACATTCCCGCCGGCTGATGCTCTCGGCTATATTCAGAGGGATCCGGGGCGAAGGGGCTGAACTCGGTAAGCCCGGTGTTCAAGGTAAGCCCGGCTCAAGAAGTGGATAAAAGAGCATATTTTAGGGCCAGTTAGGCAGGATGAAGTGGGCCAGGCCAGTAGGGAGTGAAGGTCTTTTATAAGCAGCTGGGGAGAGAGCCAGTAGAGTATATTGAGCATCTCATGTATATGAATCTTAAATATCACTGCTGTCAGGTAGAAACCATGTAACTGCAATTTTGGCTTTTTTTTTTCCTTTTCATATTTTAATTTAAAGTATACTCCTTTACATCATTTATGCCCTGAGTGAGTTTCATGATATAATTCCAAAGAAACATAGGTGTCAATGAGAAAATAAGCATTTTTTTAACTATATTTTATCGGAAGTTTATGATATATGGTTTAATCTGCCAGCGGCAATAGAGTAGGTTCAAGTAAGTTAAAGTGGGTCAGGTCATTTGGGAGTGAGGATCTTTCATAAGCATCTGGAGAGGCAGCCAGGAGAGTTTATTGAGAATCTCATCTATATGAATGTGAAATGTGCCACTAAGAGGAATCTTTTCTGAACCTTTATTTATGCAGGGAAGCTGAGCATGTTCGTCTACAGCACTTTTCTGCTTCACATTTATACAGCAACACATCTAAATATGAGCTGCGGACGGGGGAAAAAAACACGTTCACAAGAGCCTCCCAGTGGTGACTCCAAGTAGGACTGGTGGGAATTTTTTGTATAGGCTCCGATATCTCGTTATGAATGTGGACGTGAACACAGGTTGCAAACATGGCAAAAAATCCATCAATGTCGATAGTCCAAGGTAATAAAAATCTAAATTATCAGTTGTATTCATATTCAGTCAGCTTTAGAGAGCGCTGGTTTTCCTTTTCAAGCTGACCACCAGTGTTCGGGGTAACATGGTAACAAAGTAA
The DNA here is from genome assembly GCF_046629955.1 of Centroberyx affinis. NCBI lineage: Eukaryota > Metazoa > Chordata > Actinopteri > Beryciformes > Berycidae > Centroberyx > Centroberyx affinis. The sequence continues at coordinate 104,858 of NW_027279833.1, read as the reverse complement.
TGCGTTACTGTGATCACATTACTTTTTCTGTAATGTAAAGAGTAAAGTAAGGCATTAATGTTCCTATTTCAGTAATCACATTACAGTTATGGATCTAACCATTCTTTAGCCTTTTTTACGGTGGGCGAGACGTGTCGAAAGAAACTGCATATCCAAAACGCTTTGCAAATTTGAAAAACACAAGCACATTAATGGAAAACACAAATGCAAAAATCACAACACAAATGCAAAAGCCCCAACATAACAACAGAAGTGAGCAACAACGGATGTTGACAATGAAACGGACCGACTATTATTGCCGGCGGACTATTATTGCCTGCACATGTGGAAGAGGAAAGTTCTTGCCCGTTTGAGAAGTAAGTGAAACGTTGTTCTAGCTAACTATGATTACTATCGCTATGTGATTGTCACAAATGAGCAATGTTGTTCACGTTGCACTTACTTCTCAAATGGGCAAGAACTTTCCTCTTCCACATGTGCAGGCAATAATAGTCCGCCGGGAATAATAGTCGGCCCGTTTTATTGTCAACATCATTGTTGCTCACTTCCGTTGTTATGTTGTGGCTTTTGCATTTGTGTTGTGATTTTTGCATTTGTGTTTTCCGTTAATGCGCTTGTGTTTTTCGAATTTGCAAAGTGTTTTGGATTGGTTTCTCTTTATTGGCGTCAGTTCTCTTGAAAGATTAACCCTCTTCCCCGTCTTCTCCTGCCTTCAAGTCATGTTGGAAATATTGGAATTACAGAAGAGCGACATGAACGAGCCAACAAAGTGGTAAAAACAACTTGGAAAGTCTGAATTTAATGCTGTCTTTATTAAAAACCTTAAAAGAAAGATTTTGTGTCCCGTCTTGGGGAGTAATAAGTAAAGTAATTCATTACATTCAAGAAAAGTAGAGCAGCTGAAGGTTAAGTATCTTTCTCAAGGGAAGAAGAAGAACTTTGATCATTCACTTTACCTGCCAGTCCAGGGATTCAAACCGGCAACCTTCCAGACTCTAATCCACTCCCTGCGTTGCATTATACATCGCATTACAACATTCATGTGCTGTGTGGGATTAACATTCCAAGACAAGATGCATTTTTAATGCTAGGATGCACACTCAGGCCACCGCTGCTCACTCCTGTGAGTTAAATTACGGCTCCGTCATCCTCTGCAACCTTCAGATAGCGCAGGACATGTTTTCTGCGGGCAAAGGAACATGAAGTAATGGTTTCCTTGAAGACGGACGCTTGAGTACCAGCAAGCCTCTTGTCACATCGCTGCGGCATTGCAATAATTACAGAAAGTACACTGTAATTAAGTTGAGTGAAGCATTCCTTCGTGTTGCTCGGCAGAAATACGATGACAACTTCCCCTGGTGATGCGGACCGTGTTTTTCATCAGAATGTTGTGTTGGCTGTCCAAGTGACAACTCCGGGAACGCTGAAGCCACAGACCCACTAACAATGCTGAAATGATAAATAAATGAAATAGCATCGAAACCGCAGGCAGCACCATCGGTCCGTTTGGGTGAATTTATCCCCATAGTCGAGGGCCTGGGGAAGTTAATTGAAGCAATATAAATGTGTTGGACAACCACAAACTGACCTGGAATGCGATGTAATTGTAGTTTACTGTTGGGAGTTCATGCAGCCGTGCGATGATGTGCGAGTCAGAGGATTCTTGGCAGAGCGAGTGCAGAGTTCCACTTTCAGAGAAACTAGACATCTGTAATTGTCTCCCAATAACTCAAAATACTTCCAAAAGTAACATTTTTGCATAAATCACGGGTATTATAAATCCAAGTGAAGTTCTCCGATAATTCAGTGGTGGGACATCGCATGCCATGTCACAGAGAGGGTATTTGCAACGGCGCCCATCTTGTTAAATGTGGAAGATGGAAAAGCCAAAGCCTCTCACTTCAAGACTCAGCTGGGACTTTTCTTACCATGTTGTTAAACATTGTTGAAATAATTATTTATTTCTCATTTCTTTCAGTACAACTTCCTCACGGTACATTGGACCAATGCAGCGATCACTCACAATATTGCCTTCACATAACCATACTGTATGCAACACTGCACGAATGCATAATAATTAATAATAATAATGATTAACTTTCTTTATAGAGCACCTTTGTAACAAAGTTACAAAGTGCTTTACAAAGAAAACAGATAAAAGCAACAAAGTGCTGTAAAGCTATAGATCAAAGTTATAGATCAATAATTATGTATTGCTATTATATATATAGTCTATATATAATATATATGACTATTCTTTGTTGACTAGACTTCCCTACAAATGCAAACAGCAGTGCCTCCTATATGTATGTTTTAGTGCTGAAAGATCATAACAAGTGTTGAGATTTCATATCAGCA